>NW_003298836.1:0-166622 GCF_000151645.1 Tuber melanosporum | reverse complement strand
GTAATGACGCATCTGGTTATGCCCGTGAACTTATTAGACACGTGAATATACCCGACAATCTGAGCCCAAATCCATTTCTAATGGCCAGCTAGATCAGGCTCTCCTACTCATAATATTGTGACCTTTATGAATACGACCAGACTTGTATTAGCATATATTAAGGTACATTAACCTGTATTAAAAGGATTAACCAATCAGAAGAGAACATGTTTTATATTAGGAAGAAAATAAATATATATGTAGTTCATAATAGTAAGGGTAGTATAATAGGACTTACAATTTGTTTTCTTCCAAAATCTATAACAAAAATGCCGACACAACAAGGCCAGCCTTCATCTTTATATAGCAGAGTTCAAATTCTAAGTTACTTCTTACTTGTTTGGCTCAAGAAAATAGTGTTAGCTCAATTCTCTGAAAAAACAGGTATTTTGACAAATACTTATTCAAATATCATCTGAACTGTACACCAGTAAGCCAGGGAGAATGGTATTAGAGATCTCTGTGTGACAGAGAATATTGCTCTTTTGCCAACATCTTTAAAAGAATCAAATCAGACTCTCACAGAGGCAGAATAGAGCCACTGGGTTGAAACAGTACTGAAGGATGCTAAGCATTGCCAGATAACTTTGGCACAACTTGCAGAAGCCTGTAAATATCTTGCTTGTTTTTTTATAAACCTCTCTTGTACATATCCTATATAGTTAACTAAAGAAATTTGATTGAAAGTAAATTTAGATGTTAGTCAACAAACCATTTCCAAAGTACATGTAGCGAACAAAATTCATCACCGGAAGCTTACTACACAGCCTACTCTTAATGCAGTCCAGTAAGCTACATGTTGAGTATTCTATAATTAATGCCGTTTTCTAGATTAGTAGTCAGTAATCTTCACAGACAAGTCATATTTTGGGACAAGAAATCTGCATCGCCGTCATACTCAAGGAGTGCTACAATGGATTGAAGAAGCCTACAAAGCACCAAGCATTTAGCATAAATTTACTCAATTAAGAGCTGTAATGTTTTGGAGAGCTATTTTGTATGGTAAATCAGGTAGAGTATATTATTTGTATTACTTAATGTACATAAAAGCACATATAAATAAATTATGAAGAAAATCAACTTCCATATCATATGTATTCATTATCATATGAAACTGAACAACAGTGGAAGGCTACTAGTATAGTCTTATAAAAAGAGTATGAGAATGAGCAAGCAGAAAATCTACTTGCTACTACAGCACAACTTCCAATCACATTTTCTAATGTCCAATGTAAGGTTCAAAACATGAATTAAAAGGGTGGAATAGAATTGTATATCTATTGCGCAAGAATCTTATTACCACTTCATTATCAGTTCATACAATATACTATGGAAAAGTTTCTTGATAGTGATATTATGATAATGGCAGATAATATATCAGCTCATATCTACCATTCATAATATCCCTTATGAAATATTGGAATTTAAGATGTTTTGACTAGCCAATTCACCAAATCTAAATCCTATCAAAACAATATGGACAGAGCTTAAGAATATACTTTGTAGTAAAATTGGCTCCCACATGACTGCTCATGATATTAGAATAGTACTCAAAGAGGTGTGTACTATGATGCTGTGACTAGACAAAAGTCTAGGTGATTGCACCATAGTGAGACAATGTCCATGCCCTAGGAAGGGGTATTACCCAAGCAGATTAACAGCAGAAAATTCTATATATAAAAAGGCTAGATACAGTTCCTCTGAGTTCTTCACATCAGCTCCACTAGTATTTTGTATTCTACCCCTTAGGCTCAGTTACTATAGCTACACAGGATGGCATAGACTTTCAAATCTTCTCCAATAAAGTTTCCGGAAGAGTCTCTCATACTAGTAGCAAAACCTCAGCCAATCAATTGAAAATCCTCTCTGAACCACCACAGGTGTTGAGGATATTTGGGTACTGTTTATACAATTACTGTTTCAGTTCCACCCATTCATACTCAATTATGTTAAGATCTGGTGAAAGTAGAGGGTGGTCTTCTAAATCAATTCTGTTTTCAGCCAGCCAGGTGATTGTGTTGCAAGCAGTATATATCTTTGTATTGTCCTGTTGAAACTGAGAATCTCCCACCTCATCTGTGATCTCCAGCATGAGTGGTCCTAAATAAACATCTTATAGCCTAATATAGACATGCCTATCTACAGTAATATCCCTTATTGAGACTAGAGGGCCTTGGCACTTTCCTCAAAACTATCTCTATAATATTAGTCCTACCTCATTGGTCTTTCCTATAGGCTAAATGCAATTGCATACCCACATCTTATATCATAATTGAAATACTCAAATCCACCAAGGATCGGCAGATTTGCATACCATACACTTGTCACTATAGAGAATGACCTTGAAGCCTTCTGCAGTTCAATTCTTCCATGCTATTACCCATTCCAGTCATGCTCTAGCATGTCTTTCATCCAATTTAGAATGAGTTTGTACAAGCCTCTTCTTTATATTGGCTTCTCAAAGAACATAATCAATGGTGTGAATTTAAACCTGTAGTGTATATCTATTCTGTAACTCTAAGCATGTCTTTCTAAGATAGTTTTTGGCAACTCAGATGATAGTGAGTTTTTCTCCACAACTCAGGATTTGCAGATGACTGGATTGGTTCTTATTATCCATTGATACCTGAACACTTGCTTGGATTAAAAAATTGTAATTGGTAGACCAGAGTCAACCAACAATATCTACAACAGTGGACATTGTTTGGAAGATAGAGAAAAAGGCAATAATCATGCCTTTTTCAGCATTTGTCATCTCTTGGTGGGAATTTTTAGACTTATTGGCTCATTTTGAAGGCATAGTTATGATGGCAGTGTAATGTAATAGGTCTTCTTGTATATGTGATTTTCAAGGGGTGGTATTCAAGTAGTATTCTCGCTTAGCCATGGCTGACTAAGCAATTACCAAGACTTTTGTCTAATCACTGTTTAAAATTTTATATCTAATATCTGACTTAGCAGTGGAAGAATTACCCAGAAGATCGAGTAAATCACCATATTGAATTGATGTCCGCTTGTCTTGAGGCCTGTATTGCTAACAATGGAGGGAATAAATTTAACTTTTAAGTCTCTGCTAGTATTGTAGTCTATCTACACGATTTTGTTTTGTTCATGAAATTTTCTGACTCTTCTCATTGAGTGTGTACGTTCAATATGTCGCCAAGAATGCCTCTCATGCTCCCTCATGCATGCCAATGCATACTAATGCAAGGCTGGTCGTGTTCACAAACGTCACGACATTACGAGTACTGTGCCTTGAAGACGCTGACATACTGATGTCCTGCGCTCGGGGTGAGTTACTAACGGTTGACCAGCGAGGAGTAATTGGAATTCCAATCGGCAGTGTGGCCCTTTCCCTTTTCTTACTTGCCGGGGACGACATGCAGTGTCGGGGTCGATCTCTGGCTCATGATTGATGAGTAAGATTGATTAGTATACCCGAGTACCAGTATGGAATGCTAGGTACAGTACTTAAATCCCTAGGATGAAGGATGGAAGTTGTTAGGTATGAGATCGTATGATTCTGGGTGCGATAATCCATGGACTGCGACCCCGGTTATTGAACAAAATTGAACTTGTGTTAAGCACCCATTAAAGCCACTCTTGAGAACTCGGTCGAACATTTATTTCCTCCTGTCGCCGTCCGAACCAGAATCCCCGGGCTGCTCGAGCGAGCAATTGTCCCCTACCATGCAAGTACGTACGCGAAGGGCTCCGATAGTAAGGTCGGATAGAAGAAGGTCACAAGAGCCTCATTGCATGATACCCGGTCCGACAATGCTCGGGCAAAGGTTTCTGAAGGAACCAAAAGAACCAAATAATTCCGATTTGCAACAAGTTGCAACCACACCCAGATGTACAGTACTGTACTGTACAGTATCCTAGCCAATCCCAAACAATTACTCCCCGTGCCTTTACAACGAGAGAGCTAATCCCCAATGCCACACCCCCTCTCTCATACGGGGTTCGCGACCCGGTATTCCCCTCAAGCATCCCCCAGGCTTCAAACCAACAGCTCTTGTTAAATTTCTTATTAATATGTACTACAATGACTTCGTGTCCGATCGGATCAGATCATCATACCCGTGAAGTAACAGATCACCACCTCACCAGTTCCTTCCTGACATGTACTGGGATTTTTTCTATTCTTACAAAAAAAGCTTTGCATGCCAGGTTGGTGTAGGAATGGGGGGGCGGTAGGGGGACAGGGGAGAGGGGGAGGAAGATGGGGGGAGAATGGGGAATGTGCGGTGGGTCCTGAGGGGAGAGGGGGGGATGGGCGGAGGGAGGCGGGAGGGAGGAGGCGGGAGGCAGGAGTTTGGTGGGAGGGAGAGAGGGGAGAGGGGAGCGGGGGGGGGTGGGGGGATGTGGGGCGGTGAGTGGTGAGTGGTGAGTGGGTGCTGGAGAGGAGGGGGATGTGGATAGTGGTCGAGCGGGGAGGCAGGTAGAAATAAACATAAACAATTAAGAGTAGACACCAGTTGTTAGACTTCTCTCCCCTCGAGGTCCCGAGGGGGGCCGCTAGTAAACTGTACTGTAAATGCTATCATACTCGAGTACTCTAAACTTCACCGAACCATACCGTACCTAAACCCAAGTACGGTAACGCACAAGACAACTCCTATGCAAACGGACCCTACCGAGCAACAACCCCTACCGAGCCGAGCCCAGCCTAACATTCCAAGTTCGGAATAAACCCAAGTGAGGGTAGGACAGTGCGTGCGTTTGGGGCTGTTCAGCTGAACTTCAAACAAACCCCGCAGCTTGCGCAGATCTTTGGTTCCAAGAATAGCACCCCCGATCGCCGTTAATCAAATACCGTACTTGTATGGTATCCCTCTCCTCGCCCCTGGAATTCGATACGATGCGATATCGATGCGAGGTGCCGGTGATCTGAATTCCCGCACGCCTTGCAAGAGTGGCGGGAATGCTGCATCGTTGCACACGATGTGCGCTAATGGAAGGGGGGATAAGAGCAGGGATACTATAAGAGTAAATACTCGAGCACTGTAATGGAACTGTGTGCTATGTGCAGTGCCGTGATCCAGAATTCCCTGCCTCGGAAGAGGGGCAAAAAATGACAGTATTCGAGTGACAAAAGATCTTCTCGGTCCCCGGCCCTCTGAGACTCAAAAAAAAAAAAAAAAATCCCCAGACCATAACGAAGGCAGCAACCAGCGATAGCACCTGGACCGATTATTCAAACCCCCATGGCACCGGTAGTACTGTACTGGCGCGGGGAATAAAGTCCCTGACAAGGTTTTTTTTTTCGTTGCTTGTGTTACAATCATACTTGGTCGAGCACATTTCAAGGGCACAACCATTGCATGCAGGAAAAATCCTACGACAAGGCAAAAACCCAAAGCTGAAGCTGTGGGCAGCGGAAGTGGGAGCGGGACGGAACCCCGTGGTCCCGGGCCTGCCTGACGAAAACAAGTACCGGTCACCTAAACCCTTGTCTTGTTTTAAAGACCAAAAAACTTGCTGGTTTGCCAGCAAGCACTCCTCTCGCCACCGCCGCCGCCTGGTGTTTGTGTCGCCCGAAATACATGGGGTATCAACCGGAGGCATCGCAATACCGGTGATGCCCACTCAAGGCATGCGAGGTTGTGGTGTTTCTGCTAGCTCTGCAAGAGTACTCGACCCAGAGTGAAGTTGGGTCCGCTATATTGCTTTTCAAGGCTGAGGAGTTAGAAAAGAGTCCGGTGCTAGCATGCGGAAGTAGTAGGACGGTCCCTCCTATTTCGCAACCTCACATTGTATAGTTGAGCACAACTTTGCTTACAGGAAAGGGGTATCGTATGCAGTGTGTAATCCCCACTCATCTCTGGAAGTACCGGTTTCCGAACGCAGGGAGCTATGGCGATCGCTTTTCTCGGCGCTGAGTCCTTCGCAAAGAGCGAATCGCTCAAGCGCCAGGGAAGGCGGAGGAGAGGGCGCCTGTAAGTGCCAGCTCTATACACCCATAGCGTAATACAAGTGTGAAGAGGCAGTGCGAGATTCTAGTGGTTTTCCGGCTCCACTGTACAGCACTTGTACTGTCCCCGCTTGTAATAAAACTGGCTCGTGTGCAAAGTGACTAGAATTAGGCTTCCTTCAGGCACTAGAGTGATCTACCCCATGCGGAACAACTATCGTTGCCTCTTTTTACACCTTTCTATTATTTCCTGCTGGGTAGGGACCATGGTGCGCAGTTTGGTATTATCCACGCTTAACAGTGCTCCGGCATTGCCTTAGCCGCAGGGGCGTGATATATCGGTGCTATAACGTGATGTTCAGTGTTTTTTTGATGATGATGGGGGTGAAAAAAATAATATCCGTGGTCCTCCTACCCGATATCGCCGCAATAATATCAAGGGGTGCCAGCTTGCTCCGGGGCCTCCCCTATCGGCCAGAGGTGCCCGAGTGTCTTCCCAAATCCACAATGCATACTCCACCCACTGGGCGTACAACCAGTAGCGCTGCTATCGACATCACAGGAAGAGATTTTACGACCACCCAGTCGACAAAAACGTCCTGAGCAGCAAGACCACGAGTGCCCAGTGTTATTTTCAACATCTACCCACAAAACACCCCTCGCCAAATTAAGCAGTGTTACGGGTTTACATACATACATACATACATGCGGACATACCGTGTCCCCGGCCAGAAGCACCATGACCGGACCGACACTGCAAGAAAAACCCACACTCGGACGGCTATAGCAACATCATCACGGGAATAGACGAGCGGACGAAATTCTAGTGCCTGAGGTTCTACTTGGTACCGTGTTGTTATAATAGCGGCCTGGCGGGGGTCGTGGAGATAATTTATCAAAGAAAGTTATGACTACCTGTATTTCTTACAAAGCCCTTGCCATTGCCGGCTTTTCTGAGCTGGAGAAGTACCCGGTACCATAGCACGTAACGGTGCCCCTGTGCATGTCTATCAGCGCCGCATAACACAAACTCTCACCCCCAACCCCGCCCCACCACAACAAGAAACATATTATGACAGTAGTAATAATTATCCCATAATAATCACCAGCGCTTCCTTCCGCATAACTCGTCTAGGACCATCATGATATCTCACTCGGTAGTTAACAGGCTTGGCAAGGACTGCTCTATCATACTCCCCCGTCGGGACCAAACGCCACTATCCCCGCACCGACTTGCCCCCATCAACTTCCAGCACTACCTGAAGGTCTAGCTTTGATGTGGAAACACCCTCCAGTCCACCCCACCCCAATCCGGCCGCCACAACCCCCACCCGTTATCGAAAGAGAGCAAGCCTCCCCCTCAAGCCACAACGATTGAATGATATAGTATCATATCATATGATACTATCCACCCAGATAAAAACCCTAACCCAACGGATCATGACCCCCCATCCCCCTTCTTCACTTAAACCCTTGCAAATCCTTCCATACGATACCATTCGATCACGCTTATTCTATACTATATTTCCACTAACCATATGATGCCACAAATGACAGGTATGAATGATAGGTATGATATGGTGCACGCCGTCTAGTCACAGCACTAAGGGCACAGCCATGGGGGATGCAACAGGAATGCAACGCGGGATGCCTTAGCACTCCTTCAGGTGGGATACTATGGGCTCGTGATTAATTTCTTAGTGTATCATGAATAATTCTTTCTGTTTTGTCTTTTCATTTCACACTCCCATCATTATATTATACTATTATGCAAAAGCACCTAATAGCATGAAGCATTAAACCAAGTATCAAATACCCAAAACTGTATATATTCTGCCATTGACATATCCACCCATCGTTGAGATTCACATCCTTTAGATACCAATTTTTTATATAGTCTAAAAGTGAACAGAATAATATAGTGCAAATGATTAAAGATATTGGAAATCAGGAGTTTATGAGGTTAAAGGTGCTCAATCCCAGACCACCGGGATAAAACTATCACATATTTGGATCGCGATACAGAAAAATACAAAGTATCATATCATACGAGAAATTGTTCCATGGTATGATGCCCGAAAAATTTGATCCTAAGTTCATAATCTCCCACCTGAATGAATGCCAAGGCATTCCCCGTTGTGTCCCCCATGGCTACGCCCTCGGTGCCGCGACTAGATGGCATGCACCGTTATCATAGGATGATAGCACGATAACCGCCTCCCCTCCCCCCAGTCTCATCCACGACAAGATATAACGAAATCATTGACTGCCGTATGATACATTAAGGCATTCGATTTACAGCCCTATGGCACCTGCCTCGAGTTTCATTCGCTCGATAGGTGATCATCGATCGCACCTGTCATCTGTAGCACGCGTTGGTCGTCAGGAATTATTTACCGTAAATGAAGAAACCGTCCACTTCCGCACAGGAGGAAAAAAAAAGTGTAGAAAAGTAAAATAAAAATAAAAAAAATAAAAAAAAGCAAAGATCTGACTGACAGTGGGCAGGTATGTACCGGTATTGCGGGTGTGTATATTCAATAACGCATCAGGGAGTAGTAGTAGTATGATAAAGAAAAAAGGAGGAGTCAGAATTCCTAGCTGGGATGTGAGTATGTAAGTAAGTTCGGAACGGGTTGAACTATCCCGCGATTTAGCCCCGTCGGATCGTTCAATCATACCGCAGGTATTATAACTGCCCGCAGGGCTAGAATGATGACACCGTTTGTAAGATACGATAGCTATCATATCATAAAGAGGAAGAGGAAGATGCACAATATCTAACTTTGAACAAAATATCACCCACAACCAGTACCTCAATGCGGCACCCCCGATCCCACCACCCGGTAGGGATAGACTGACACTCAGCTACCCCGCCAAAAAAACAAAGAAAAAAAGAAAAAAAGAAAGAAAAAAAGCAAGCACTCCCACAAAACCACTACCGGTATGATACCGCCCACATAAACCTCTATTCCTTTACCTTGCCCCCCCATACCCGAGAAACCAAAACCAAAACCCGTGCCCGCAGTCTCACCACATCCCATCCCATCTCCCTCCCCTCCCCTCCCCTCCCATTCCTCCACAGTGGCAGGATAATAATATTATTATTTTATTGAATAAACTCCCCATCGGCTAAACCCCCGGCCGAGCCTGACTCCCATGACCACTTCATGCAATGCAGCTGTCGGCAAGTCCTGTTTCTGCCCTGCCGCATGCCATACCAGTTCCGAAAACACAATGGAAAAGAAAGCGGAAACTAAAATGAATAAATAAATATTATAATGGTCATCATAAAGAGGGAGAAGGGATGCGGAGGATAGGAGAGGAGATGGGGGATACCATAGGGGAAAGGGGGGTGGAAAAAAAGCTCTGAGACCGATTCGAACGATCGACCCTGCGATCTGCAATCGCATGCTCTAACCCCTGAGCTACCAGAGCCTTATCACATGTTTGTTCTTTAGTAATTTAACCTAAACTTTACAGCGCAGTTAAAGCCCTACCAACGATCAGGACTCCAAAGCGTCAACCCAAGCGGAAAACAGGTCACCCAAGAACCGAAACTCAAACTTAGCATGATACAACACATCAACAATCTTCTTCACTCCACTTCAGTTCAATCACATCAATTCAATCAATTCAATCCTGTTCGCCCCTAACTGCCCCCCCCTCCCAAATAAAAAAAAAATACAAACCCCACCGGTACCATACACATACCCCGAAAACACCTAGCATCACAAGTAAACAATCAATCAAATCAATCAAAGAAAAAAACCCCACACACAATTCGCTTATTCCGGACATGATGATAATTCCCATAACATTCAATCAATCGATAGCATAACATGCATAAAGCATAACCTCGTCAAGGGAATAAATAAGAAAAAGAAAAGCCCATGGCCATCCAGGCGGCCCCTGCCTTCTCCTGCGTGCTACAGTGACGGAAGGAAAGGAAAAAGAAAAAAAGGAAACCCCCAATGCCCCGAATCGCGACAGACAGAAAGATAGTAAATACTAAAACTAGATGGAGAAGTAGAAATAATAAAAGAAAGGAGGAGATAGCTAGAATACAAGTCAAGAATGTAAAAGGTATCGATAGGATGGAAGGAAGGAAGGGATAAAATGTAGCGGAACTCCGCCCGCTATACCAATGCACCCGCCATGGACACACCAGTTCCCCTCCCCACTTCCACGAAGTTGTCCACAGAAGGGACTACCTAACCTCTCCGACGGCAGCCCCCTGCGGATTCCTACTGGGTGCAGCATCCAAGAAAGCCTCCGCCCGGCGCAGCGTCCAAAAGTCCAGATCGGAAATGTAAGCATCGCTGCCACCGCTACCGCCCAACTGAGCACGCACTTCCCACTCGTTTGACATCATCATCTCGTCTCTGCAGAGTAACTTTGGTCCATCGAATACCATCAGGCAGCGTCTCTTCGTGACCATCTGCTCAGGCTGACATCCCCACCCTGCCGGAAAATTCTTGCGCTTGCGGCGAATGGTCTTTGTTTTGGCACTCCCGGCTCGTGGGCGGGAGTGGGCTGATTGTCACCTCTGCGTGCTCCCGGCGCCGGAGCCGGAGTGCTTGATAGTTCCCTTTTTTATGCGGATCTTGGCGGCTGATTTGTTGGTTGCCGGATTGAAGGTTGTGTCTTTCTCATCCTCATCCTCGTCTTCACTATCAGAGGAGGTGGGGTCTGCGGGGTTTGATGATGGGGGGTCCATGTCGGAGAGCTTTACGCTGTCCAGGTTCATCTCGTTGAATGCTGCTGCGGGTTCCTCTTGAACAACCTTGGATAGCACGCATTCGTCGAGATGCTCGTAAAACTGCTGGGCCGTGGCGAAGGTGATTGAACAGGTCGAGCACTTTCCAGTAACGTAAGCTCCGGCATAGCGGTCCTCGGCTGGTGATGTCTTTGTTGGAGGACGCTTACGAGAGTTGGGTGGGGTCTGCTCTACATTGTGGACCGACATCAAATGGCGCTTGAATACGTCGGCTCTGTTGAAGGACTTCTCTGCTGCTGATCCACTGCCCGGGCAAAAGCCACAGACCATGGTGCCTTTGTAGTGGGTCAATGTATGGCGTTGACAATCGTATTTCCTTGCAAATCCCTTCTTGCTGTATTCGCATGTCGCTATGGGGCACTTAACTGGCCTTTCAAGTTGATGTGTGAGTTGATGTGCCCTGACACTCCTGTTAGCCTCTCAGCCCTATAGCAAACGAAGGAGGAGGCATACTTGAGATCCCTAAACGACTTCTTGCACTCCGGGCAAAGAGTATCCTTCCCCGTTCCACTTCCATTGCTACTTGGAGCTCTTCGCGGTATGTCACCGGGTGCCGCTGGATACATATCCTCCAATTCCGACGGCCCACTGGGCGAACCATAGCTGCGAGAAGAGCTCTGTGAAGTAACGCTCAATCTCCGGCTCGGGTATGGTGCTGTCCTGTACTGCCTCAAGGGCGACAACCTTCCCCCACTCCGCTTTCCCAATTCTGGCGACGAAGGATTCGAGGTAGGAGGAGGTGAGTGTGCACTGTGCCAACTCGGCGAACCTCGCGATGACGCGGCCGAACAAGGGTCTTCGAATTGTTGCGACGGTGAGGGCATGATTAATGATGGATCTATATCTGCGACTAACTGTTAGTTCCTAGCTAGTGGACTGGAAACTTGTTCAAGTCACATACCGACATACACCGAACTGAACGGGTCGTCAATTTGCTGTGGGTATGGGCTTCCTGTGCTCCCAGCCTCCGAGCCAGCACTGCTGCCTTCCGGTCCGCCAGCCGAAGTAGCCGGGGAAATAGGTGTTCGGTACTCCAGGCTCGCTGTGATGTTGCCGTGAGGTGAGTATGGTAGGGTGGGAGGGTGAATCAACACGCCTGGAGCTGGTCCGGGCTCGTACCCCATGGTCAATGGTACCTCATCGTAGGCGTATGGAGGGTAGGTCTCGAAGGAGGTCGAGCCGGGCTGTAGCCCGGCCATGTATAACTTTGGTTGATGATCCTCACTCGGTTGTTCCAGCATAGCGACGTAAGAATCTACACCCGACTGAGGGAATCCTCCATTGTCGTAGCGCGGTCGGTACTCCTGATATAAAGGGTCATCATCAAAGAGCACAAAGTCTGCCATTCCTGTGGTGTCCTTGGTAGGTATTGAAGCCGATGTGGGTGCTTGTGATGATGATGATGCGGCCATATCCAAGCTGAACTGAGCTCAACTGAAACCGAACGTTGGGCTGACAGGTTCGAGTATGGTTTTCTTTTTTCTCTCGTCAAATCAATTTTCCGAGAAATCGAGAAGTCAAGCTGAACGGTGTTGTATGTTTCGTGGGAAAGAAGCTTTCAACCCTTTTCTTTTTAAACGAAAAGCCCTTCCAGTGAGCCTGTATTCGAGATACTGTAGTTTTTTTCTTTTCCCCGGGTCGATTTCGCTGATCGGGAGAAGTGATGCTCTTAAATATCGGATGGGGGCTATGTTGTTGGATGAGGTGGGTACGGATAACATCTTGTTGGTGTGGGTGAGTGTGTATGGTATTGGATTGGCGGGCGGAAAGGATGTGTGCAACCCTTATTCTTGGGTCGAGAGCATTTTCCTCTTTTTTTTTTTCCTTTTTCTCTCCTTCCCTCCAAGTCCACCACCCAGTTCTTTTTTTTTATTCTTTCCTTTTTTCTTTTTTCCTTTTTCCTTACCTTCCCAATCATGTTCTTATTTTTATTTATTTATTTTTTTCATTGACTTACTTTTTTGTGCGAGTCGTAGGAGGCGGCCGAGAAGGCAAAAGCTTGGGTACTGTAGTTTAGGTCAGGGAGCAGTAGATCCGCAGCGAGCGCAGCAGGTGGGCGAGGTACGAATGATAGTTACAGAAATTCCAGCGTACTGTATCGTACAAGTACAGTAGCACTCTGCGGAACTTATGGTCACTCTTGGACTACCACGCAGAATGATGGATGAAGTGTAGGACTCGATCAACTTTCGCTAACGGCCCTTTGGTCACAGTTTAGATTCATGAGCTCAACCAAGTACCGGTACTACGCTGTACTCGAGTAGTAGTGACCCTGACAGAAATGGAAAGGATATCATGATGGTACAGGTTTCTTGGTTTTTCACGCGCTTGAGACTGATCCCTTTTCCTTTTTTCATCAATGCCATCCTCTACACACACACACACCCGCCCCAGTACTGTAGGGTACAAGTACCCCCAATCCTGACACATTATCCCAGTTATCGGGTGATTGGACAAGATCTCACGATACAGAATCCACATTTTTCTTAGAGATTTCAGTTGTAGGCCCAGCACAGTCAGTACTCAATAATATTCACACCCGCCTATTGCATCCTTCCTTCACTCTCACTGCTCGCATTTCCCCTTCTCCCTCTCTGACAGGGCTGACGGAGACCCCAAGGCACCCGTCCAGTCCCGAATAGTCCTAGCGCCAACCAGCGACAGCAAGCCAGGGCCAGCACCCATCACCCAGAAAACAAAAGTAGAAGCCAATCCGACCCCGGCGACTCCCGTACCCAAGGAAGAAATCAATAAAAGGAAAAAAGAAGAGAGATGGGTAATAAGAAAGGAAAAAGAAAGGAAATTTTTGTTCCCATTTCATCCTTGTGCTTGAGGCTTTGCTTCACCAGCCTCTTGTTGAGGCGCATGCATGGGCCCAACCTGGGCAAAGGAGCGAGCCAAGAAGCACCATGATGCCATCTCTCCCACCCCTCCCTCTCCACTTCCACTCCACTCCCCGCTCTCCCCCTTCCTCCGCCGAGTTTGAAGATGGGAACGTCAACCAACTCGTTCACTTATCCGAGCTTACCAACCATGCCCTTTCCCATCGCATGGTAGGCGAAGAACCTGAAAATTAGCGACCGAAAAAATTTTAAATAAAAAAATATTTTATCTGCTGCAAGTACCCATTTTCACCATGATTCTCGCGTTTCCCAAAGCATGATACCTCGGCAAAAGCACCTCCCTCGGAACCGCACCAGAAGAGGAGAACAGATCTCACGGAGAAACCAAAATCATCCAATGCCCGACAGTAATAATTATAATTAAACCCATTCATGCTCGCTTCCCGCACGCATCATGACGCTCGCTCCCTCGAGAACGAAAGGCTAGACTACCATACCCAGTAGTCTACCCAAACTACCGTGCCATATTATATAGCACACCATGCATCCTCATTCCCTCTGCACCTGTAAGATACTGTGGTAAGTACAGTAATAAGCAATCCCTTCCCGCACCGCACCGCGCCGGACAGACCAATTTTCATTCCACTCGCCGACGCAGGCAAGTTCCCATCTGGATAACCATACGCATGTACGGTAATGGACGAGTTCAAACATTTGGCCCATCATGCTTCACAGAGTGGGGGGGGGGTTGTGTTCCAACCGGTACGTTGTGTGCGGATGGGAAGGGGAAGGGAAGAACGATGAAATATCGCTATTTTAGGTGGGGCGGTGTAACGAAGGACAGTACTCTACACAACTGAAAGGGAGAGAGGGCAAAAAAAATAAAATAAATAAATAAATAAATAGTGCATGGATAGTGGATGGGTGGGATGGATCGATGGATGTGGGTGGAAAAAGTAAGGTTTGTCATACCTCATTCCGTGTGAATCATGATGAAAGTACCATGCAGCTCGGCCTTGTGGGTGGTTGTCGTGAGAGGATGGATGAGGAAGGGTGCGTGAACAGTAATACCGGTACTGTGGAGTACCTCTATTGTACTCGAACACTTGTAGTGGAGTAAAGTGCCAATAGAGATGGTTCAATTTCGATTGTAATTGGCCCCATATGAACCCCCTCGACAATTCACGACTCGGATCGTGGTGGAACTATCCAACTCCTTCATCAAAATCACTCGATTCCACTCCCATGCCTGGATAGTTTCCCCGCCCTATCCGATCGCCACCACCAACACCGCATCCTGTACGAGTACTCGTACTTTACTCGTGCATTACCACAATGCACGACGGATCCCATATCACGGTACTCGTACCTACCTCCTCGGCCAAACCCAACCCACTAACCAAACCATCACCACGCCCTCCTCGCGAAAACACTCCAATCACGACACCTCCCTTCCCGGCCCATCCTCCACCACAATTCCGCACCCACCCGCCAGCGCCCAAAAAGGCACTGCCAGAAGCCAATAATAATACCGGTAATAATGATGATAATGGTAATAATAATAATTGTGATAACCACAATCAATGTCTCTCCACCACCACCACAAAGCGAAACTCCTTACTCACTTGGCTACTGGTACACCACTGACTAGCTCCAATTACGTTTGCCCATTGTGCAGCATCTGAATGAATGAACTGGCGTATGGGTACCGGTACACTGTGAAGCGAGAACCGTAGGGTATGTATCTAGGGTGGTTTCGGAACACGCATGTACTTGTAAAGTGCGATGCGGTATGAGGTACACGGAGCCGTAGACTACCTCGAGAGGGGGGAAAGAAAGAAAGGGGGAGGGGGAGAGGTGAAAACAAGCATTTACACTGCCACTGTTAGCGTGGATGGTGGACATGAGGGACCGAGGTAATGTCTATTTATCGGGCAAGGAGGAGGTACTGTACAAGTATCGTGGTGACCGATGGGATGTCGCTCGCTTGTTTAACCATGTGGGCTGTGTACACTAGTAGTAGAACAAGAAGTGCGACAGTGTAGTGTTGTGTTTGCAGTCGGGGTGGGTTAGCGCAAGCTCAAGTGTGCTTCTAAAGATAGACAAACCGTACTAGGTTTATCCAATACTCGAGAATTGTATGGTTAGAACTTCCAGCAAGGTAATAGATTGATGTTGTATAATATTGTTCCATGTTATAGCTGGTCGCCGTCCTAGCACCGTTGTAAATTTTACGGTGATAAATGAAGGGTATCGATCGTGCTGATTTTGATTCATGCGCCATGCGATTCGGACGACGTTTATGTATAGGAATGCATATATACGTACCGTGCATACACACCATCCAAATAGTGTAAAGGAGACCTATGGATGGGCTCTGCTGGATTCGCTTTTGGATTGGTCTGGCTTCTACGTTTGGTGAGTGAAGGGCCTGTATCTCTAGAATCAACCCAGACGAAATTTGGATGAGCTTGGGTTTCTTTGTCAACCAATGCAGTCGTGATGATGTGTGTGTGTGTGTTTGCTCTGGTATTCTAGGGTAGTTGTATCATTTTTGATTCGATTCCACTGAAATTGGGCCCGATGGGCCACTGCAGGTACTGAACTGACCGGCAGGTATCACAGCTTATTTCTGCCTTGAAACCTTGAAACGAACAGCAAACTTGTGGGGCACCGTGCAACATATCGCTCCACGATAACATTGTTAGCAGAGAATGGTATCGTACCAGCACACTAGTCCGCTGTCATTACCTCCACGACAGATTTACGCTGAGCTAGTCTGCAGTATGATACTAGAAACAACATACCGGTACTACGAGTATGGTAATCACACTCTCATCTCGGGCTAGCCTAGTATAACGTCTGTCCTGAAGGAAGGACGATCGTATTTCGTGTCTCTCCATCCCCTCCTCCTTCTCCTCCTCCTCCTCCATCTGACCACCTCGAGTCCCACAGAGACAGGAATAACGCTGAAACACTGCAATCCTCCGCAAATCATTTGTAAAACCTCGCACAAGAGATTTGCATACTGTTACAAGAAGATATCACCATCACCTCCCTCCCGCCTTCCACTACAAATTGCCACCTCCCTACAGCAATGGTACGTACCAGCAGCACGATGCCTCCCCGCTCCACACAACTCACCACCTACGCACGGTATCATAAAACTTGGGAAACTTGGGCTATCCCGCAATACCCCATTCGTTCGTTCGACTCCATAATACAAAAGCATGCACCCACGTGCCGCCAGACCCGATTCACTTGACTGTCGGTCTCTGCAGCACCTCCCTTCCCACGCATCCATCCACCCCAATCCACCCACTCCCACGGATCCATCCATCCACCCACACGTTACCTGCTCCCCTCGGAAAAGCATATTTCATACATAGCCCCAGTCCACCACTACTGTACCAAGATAGCAACGCTCGACAATCCATCATCCAAAATAATAAAAATAAATAAATAAATAAATTCAATCAAGCCTTTTTGCTCCTCCCCTTCCCAATTAGCTCACGTATAGTGTAGAATATCTATCTTTAGCCCCCCCTCCTCCCCTCCCTCCTCCCCTCCTCCTCTGATCTCTCTCACGGAGTGACACGTACTACCACCGATCCACCCGTACCACCACCACCACCACTACCATCCTCTTCCATCCTACAATACGGTAGGTTTCGAAAAGCCAAACTTGGGGCACCTACTCCTAGTCTGATTGGCCAGATGATAGGATTTACAAGTAACTGCAACTGCGTGGTGCTTCTTATTTAGTTTTTTATCATTCCTTTTTTTTCTTCTTTTTTTTTTCTTCTCCCTTCCCTGCCCGTTCTGGCTGTGATTTGATCAGGATTTATGGGAGCAAACCCGTATATGATATCCAGAAGAACGCCTCTCCACCCCGCTCTTCCAATAATTAGTGTTCCTGTTTGAAAAGCTGACTTGATTTGATTTATCATGGGCTTCTTGGAAATTCTTGCCCGGGTTTTGGTCCTCTGATTGATCCCGCTGTCATATCTGATGGCAGGTGGGCGGACGAGTTAGGTTTCAGGGGGGAGGGGGGGAATGGGGACTTTTTTTTCTCTTTTTTTCTTCTTCTCCCTTTTACCCAAACCATTGGGGATCCGTGGATAGCGGGCCTTTTGTCGCCGAGTGCGCGGGTGGGTGGGATGGTATGGGTCGGTGGGTGGTGTGTGCTTTTGAGATTGTTGCCTGGAGATTAAACATTTCTCGCCTTCCTAAATGTTGCCACTTCCCCCCCCTCCCCCTATCGTCCTGCTACATAGCATGATAGATACCGTAATCGGGGCCACCTCCCCTATTAATCTTTCCTATTAATTTAAATTTTTTTTTCACTTTTCACCTCCTTTCATTTTATTTTAGCTTCAACCATATCCGGCAAAATATAGTATCATAGCTTACACAAGTCCCATACACCGAGCTAGATTTTGTCCCGGTCGGGCTCCATGGTGGTGGGATGGAGGGAGCGCTAGTTTTGATACCGTTGTGAAGCACGATACGAGTTCCTGGATTTTGTCTCTGCCTCTGGCGGTCTGGGTAATGATCTTCGATTGGCAGACCGGTACGTTATTGTCAGCACATTATTTTACCAACTACGGTATCTACTCGTACAACGGTCCTTGTATGTGTGACACGCTAGGCGCCTGCTGTTCCACAGCTCATTCGCTCGTTTGGCTCAGTCTACTGTATTCGTACTTGTACTAGTAGCGGGGAAATCACCGTGAATCCCTCAATATTGAGGTTGAGTGAGTTAGTAAGGACGGGGAGGGAGGACTAAAACATCTCCTACGGTACTCCTCCACGAGTCTCCTCCTACTTCAAGATAACGGTCCATCCATCCCATCACATTTCTTCCACGGTCTTTTGGCAAGGTAGGCCTTGGACTAGTCTACCGTACCAAGCTCTCTCCCTCCCTTTCAGTGGATCGAGAAAGCCTACCCATTCATTGAACTCATTCACTCATTCATCGATTCGTTCATCCCTTCCGGCACCAGGCACGGTAGCTAGATCCGAGGACTACAAGTACACGGAGCATGGGCAGAATATCACACACACCCGCCGAACCTACCACAACTGAACATGCGAATGCGCTGCTGCGCGACATCTACGTGCACACACAAACAACCAACTACGGTAGCAATAAGTAACGACTGACTAACTAACGAACTGACTGACCAGCTAACCCCCAAATATTGTATTATGCTCCGCTACTTGGTCCCCATCAATCAATCTCTCAAACCCCCCCTCCCCCCCCCATTCCCCCACATAGCTGCCAGATATTTTTCGTCGGGAAATGCGCTGCAGCGTACAGTAATGCATATTGTGCTGTGCTGTGCCGTGCTTTTTCGCAGATGCCACTCGTAATATCGGGGGCATTGCCGCACTGTACCTCTCCTATACGATATAATACTCTATTGTGGTGCGTGATATGGTGCCGGTATCGCGATTCAAGTATGCCTTGTCAGGAGGACAAGATACACAGTCAGAAACGAAAAAGGAGGAGGGAGAAACGTTGCGGCAGCCGCTGGTGTAAGATACTGGGCTGATGGGAGGGGGAAGGGGAATAAAACCACGCTACCCGTTATAGTGGATATCCCTTTGCATACCCTACAGTTCAATTTGGTATGCGATGTGTTGTAGTTAAGCCTTTGTATGATATTACAGCAGCGTAGAACGTATGGGTGTAGGTGTATGTCTGATACAATATCTCCATGGGACATGCGGTAGAGTTCTGACTCAACTCACCATCTGTCTGGGGAAAGATTCCCGGTGACACAAGTACGATACTCCATTAGTACCGTGTAACCATCGCACGGGAGTAGCGAATGATGTCCCAGTTGCACCACACTTAATTCGAATAACGGGCCAATCATATCATCACGTCTGCACCCTCACCACTTATTTCCAAACAGACGCAATTGAGCACAGGATCGGGAAATGAAAGAAAAGGAAAAAAAAGGGGGGGGGGAAGAGGAAGAAGAAAGATAAAGGGTTCGATTTCCTTTTTTTCTTGATCTTGTTTTCATACGCGAATTCCGCCCTACGGCGCCGTAGGGGGGGGAGAAGTGATCGTTTGACTTGTGGGTATCATACATATCATGGCTTTCTGCGAGTAAGCCATCCACTTACCTTACCTTACCTTAGCTCCTGCCAATGCACCTCGTAGGGAAACAGTTTAAATCCCTCGCTCCTGCAAAGTTCAGCTGAGCAGGGATATTTTCCTTCCCCCCCTCCTCCCTCCGTATCCCAATCCCCCTCCTCCACTTTCTAATCATGCGGTAAGATTTTCCTGCCCTTTCCTGCCCGGCAGGTCAGTGATAGGTTTTTCCCCTTCAGATTGACCGAATCAGTAAATAAAAATCTACCGATTGTGTTATCGCCCTTTGGTGTGGGGTTGATCAGGCGGAGCCGGCCGCGGATTTCCAGTCCGTAGCGTCGGGTTCTTCTGGAAAGGTACTGCCCGCTTCCACAACCATGACAGCCACCGACCAACCGAGGCACAATGCACGAGCACTGGTACTCGAGCACTCGAGTACTGTACTCAAGATGGGTACTTGCATCGGAGTAGGGAAGAAGATTGGGATAAACTAGGCTGATGTGATATCCTTAACCAACCACATCTCCGTGTGAAATTCCAATACCCGCCATATTTATCCACGAAATATTAATTTTGGACTTTATTTCCTGTTCCCTTTCGGTCTTGGGCGCTTGCTTCCTGCAGAGAAGCATCATAGAAATTCCGTAGGGCTCGTTCTTCTTTACTGGATTCGTTCTTTCCCCGTAGCACACGATTTCAATCAAATTCGCGGGGCAGCATTTCCATTCGAGTGGAATACGGCCCTGTACGATATGCATATCGCGTGCGTGCGTGCGGGCATAGTTCGCATCGGGGAAGAATAAGCATAAGGTATGGTGGCTTTCTTCCCTCTTCCTCTCACTCGCTTGTTCTGGTCAGGATAGTCTAAGTCTTGACGTGGCCGACCGCCTCTTTCTCCCCCCCTCTATGACAATTTGTGAGACAATGTCTCGCTTGAGCCTCATGTGCCTCTCGGATAGGAAGGAGGAGGAAGGGGGAGCGAACTATGCTTCAACCGGTCAATCTCATCCTGTTTTAAGACATTTTCCTGTACTCGAGACAAATCGCATCACCCAGTTCGTCCACGCCTTTTTCGCTTCGGGCAGAAAAGCAAAGACACACAAGATTGGCGGTATCTCCCGCCAAAAATGTCCCAATCAGAGACTCACGGATCGAACGATTATCGAGAATGGTCTGACTTGGCCCTTTCTTTCCTTTTTCCCTTTCCTCCCCCATGTTGGCTCGCGCGCTCTTTGCGTCCACACAGATTTCGCCAATGTCCTGTCGCTTTCGCTCTAGAGCCGCCATGGCGGTACTCGAGTATTCGTTTCTGGTCTGGACAAAGCCATTGCGCACCCCTCGCCAAGATACTGGGTTACCATGTTTGGATCGTGTCTGTGTTTAGATCGTTTGTGGTGGCTCATCGGGATCTCGTGGCGGAGTGCCGTAGGCGAGGGACAAGGATATTTTGGAGGGTGTGTCGTGGTAACACTGCCACCTTACCGTACTCGTGGCGTTCGCCGAGCGATAAAGTGAGGCGGTGAGGCGGTGCCTGTGGGGTGATGTCAAATTACTGTATCGTACATACAGTAGTACGAGTACTTTGTTGTTATCACAATGACGACTGACGGACGGTCCCCCCCAACGTCCATCACTGAGCCTTGGCCCTTGGGTATTTGCGTCATCGACGTAATGATGAATGTGCGAGAATCGATATGAATTCTAGAGCCTGAGATGTGAATGAATGCTTTTTAGGTTGTTAGGGCTGGGCAACTTAAGAGTTAGTCAATTGTGGCAGGCAGTCCTTTTGTGTTGGCGCCTGGTCACCTGCTACTGTGCGAATGCTGGACCGACGGCCACGGCTACGGTACTCAAAAGGAAGGAGGCATCTGCAAGCGGAATATAAATTTATGAGAGCCTTCAACTCGATAGCCACCTTCGGTGTTAATCGTTTGACTTGCAACTTACGGGCCGAAAGGTTGCTACCGAGGTTAGCGAGGTGCAGAAGGCGAAATTCGAGTGATGGTGTGTGAATACCCTCCGAGTTTGCCCGCCCGATTCAGAAGGCAATAGCGTTTGTTAGGAATTGAAACCGGAATTTGCGTTGGGGGGGCGGCTCTTCTGTGGGGTACGAGTAGGGTTGCGTGGTAAATTGGGACTGAGATGTTGATGCCTGAAAGCGTAGCTCTTGGGTTGATCGAGTCCAGCTTTGAAGGGCGGGTCTCGAGATTCGGTTCCGATCCCCGGAGGGGCAACCTACCGGCATTGTGGGCTCCAGAGTGAGGAAAATGTGGGCGAGGTGGCCGCCTTTGAGAAGCCTTTTTGTATTATATCATAGGTGTTTTCAGGCTCATAGCGTAAGTATGGTGCAGGCAATTTAGCATCTCGACAATTGTTGGAAAGGGGAACCTGTACTGTGGAAGAAGGCCGTCGGGCGCTTGCTGTGAAAAATTTGGAAGAGGGATTGAGAGCTATTAATCCGAGCAAGGGTGCTAGTCAACCAACTTATATAGAAAAGAAAATCTTGGGAGACATTGCAATAGCGAATGGATTTCTATGACTCAAGATTTGGTTGGATCCTTCTGACGAAAAATCGAGTGATTGGCTTAGATGGGGCGATTGTGGGCAATTGGAGACCAATGCTGGGGGTTGGGTGTGGAGCAAATATGAGTAGTTATGGGGAAGTTAACTGTTCAAGATCTCGCACAGCACCGTAACAGTAGTAGGGGGAGTGAGAGTTTGGAGTTTCAGCTGCTCCCCTCTCCCCGGACTGTAGTATCATAGGGTGACAAGTCAGTTGAAGCATAAGTTAGTAGCTGCGCTGCGACCCGAAATCTATGGCCATTTCTACAAAGGAGGGTGTATGATAACAGGGTTAGCACCTGGGGGCAGGTTGGAGAATGTATAGTTGATATTGCGATAGGGGCGAACCTTTTACCGTGCTCCAGCGGGCGAAAACACGCTTAGTGGCCCGTTTATATAGGTTGCGGTAGTATATCAAATTTCGAGTGAGGCCGTTTCGTGACAATATATATAATATTATACCGGTACAGGCAAAATGGAGCAAACCTAGAGTTGGCTGGGTCACCAGAAATCCCCAGCTTTTGAGGGGATGCCTGGGAAAAAGACAATGCACTGCGTCAAAATGGTTACGTTCTTGCATTATTGTATCATGCAATACGAAGTAGGACAGAATTTTGGGGATGCGGGGGTTGCTGAGGGGTAGAATTTTCAGTATTTTAGCATGTATCCTATCTTCAAGAGAAACCGGGTTTTCTCATTAGCACGTGCTGACCTCGACCTTTTTTTATAATTTTCCTTCTGAGGAAATGCAAAACTACACTAGACATTGTGGCGTGGCGAGCAGGGCGTAAGAGAGGACTCCTGGAAATGATCTCTAGGGGGATTCTCTTGTGGTTGTGTCCACTTTTTACCCCTTTGCGCATTCTGAATTTTGGGCACTGAAATTGAAAGGTATGATACTTGTTGCGACATGTTGCGTCTTCCTCTCGCAAAAGGAGAGATGTTAAGCAGCCTCAGATTGTTGCAGAGCTTAATACCAAGTACGAGGACGAGCTCAGCAAGCCTATTACTCCTCTTCAAGCAAAGAATAAAGACCCCATGACGAGGAGAAGTTCTTCTCCAGCTACTAAATCTTCTGGAACAGCATGGATAAAATGTTCTGGTATTCTCCGTGTTCTGGAATTTCAACGGATATAGTCTGGCCCAATAGCCATAGAGGAAGGTTGTGTAAAACGTCCGGTTATGACGGTGGGGTTTGGTTTATTCCTGTGCCGAAACTATCTTATTGGGTAAACGGAATCTCAGTGACAGAGGTAAAACGGACAATGGAGGTACGCTCAGGGGGGAAACCTTTTGGTTGTTTTCTCGGTCTACTCCCTGGCGGTGGACACCTGCGATTCCCAATAGCATCACTCACTCGCACATTCCCAGGTACAGGGCAGAACTCCTACCGCCACTCTGGGACTCTATTGTCCTGTCCAATTTCTCTGGAGTAGTGAGAAAACACGGCGCGAGGATACTGTCAAGCGAAACGATAATGAAACCCCCAATTCCTGAGATATATCATGGTGAATCAGGATCCATTCTGAATGGAAGGATACCTGAGTGCGAAAATGCGATGGTACACCATCCGGAATCAGGAGTGGCGGATAGGGTGAGCCTGTGTATGTCAGTTCAAGTATGCTATCTCCAGGTTTGGTTTCACCTGAAGTGAAGTCTCCGAGTAAGTTGGGGGGGGGGGAGAAAATGGTTGGTGGAGAAAGCTCTCATTTTGAATGCTAAGGGGTCATCGGCTCGAGAAATTGTCCTAGTTCTTTAAATTTATATTGGGCAGGATGCTTGGGGTGGACTCTGGGAATTTGTGTATTCCGGAGATAGGGAACAGAGGAATGTGCAGTGCGGTATTCGTGCTAAGGTTGTGGCTAGCCGCTACAACCCCTGGCTGTTCACTAGCTCACAACCTGAGCACTCCTCCTGAGTGCCTATCGGCTCAACATGACTTGTGTAGTTCAATAAAACATTTGTGTAGTTCAATAAAACATTTTGTCGTCTCAAAATTTCGTCGTCTATCGCTGTCAATCACGACATCGACCCATAATAGGTTTAGTTGACAAGCTCACAGGGTTGAGAAAATCAACTAACGAGATCCAACACTGTCACAAGACTCGAACTACAGTATTCCTTCTCAAACACTATCGTTGCTGACCAGGCGATTAGAGGCCTGGCGGAGAAAGCGCATTATAAGGGGTTTTACTGTATGCTACTTTAGAAGTCTACCGTAGAATATCGAATAATTGAACAATGTGCTAGGAAGTGGAATTAAGGTGAGTCATACCAAAAATTGCTAACAGAATTGCGCAATATCAGTTTTAGAAAGTCTTGGTACTAATCTAATCATAGGAAAAATTAAGTTCATCTTCATCCTCCTCCTCAAGCTCCTGATCATCTGCTTCAACCTCTTCTGCTATCCCGCAGTTCTCTAGCCCTGCTTTTAGAAAATCTGTGGCCAACTCTTTTACAGATATCTCCATTTCCTAGCTTCCATCAAGAGGGAGTGAAAGACCTACTACTTGAAAGGCCTTTCAGACAACCTCCTCCTGCTCCACTGAAAATTACTTCCATGCCTCACCAACCGCCCTTATCATTGCAACCCTTCACAGACCAACTATGCTCCCTTGAAGTAGGCTCCTGTCAGCAAGTATCTTCTCCTCATCTTCAATGTTGGTAAGCTTTGCTTCTAAAGCCTCCTAGGTACCATAATGTTTAAGTTAGTATGTTTTTTTTTCTTTTTCTTCCAATTTGTACTAACCTTCCATATGTCTTTAAAGGGCCAATTAATGGATATATCTAGTGGCTGCACAATCCCAGTGCAGCCAGCAGGCATCACACTTACTGTGATATTGTGAGCCTTGAAGATATCAAGAACTTCTTTAATCTTATACCCAGCAAAGAGTTTAAGAGCAAGAAGTATTAGCTGACAATCCAGTACAGGAATAAGTTAAGTCTCGAGCTATTCAACTATATTGGTTGAATTGGCATAAATGGTAGGATTAAGCTTTACCACTACCTAGGGATCATAGAGTTGCTATTCTGTTAGGATTGATGATCTGATTCCTTTTCCTCTAAAAAAAGAATGAGAGGAGAGGCTTGAGGAATACCATCAGAAAACATAGTAAGTTGAATCATTCCTTCGCTCTTGTCCCAACCAGACCTTGTTGACTGAAGTCAAATAGTTTTTTCCCTAGTAGTATTGTAAGTCTGGCCCTCCAAATACTCAAATGGAAGGGGTATTAGATCCATATTACATATGTTTTGTAGATGATATGTTCCCACCACCTCTTCACTATTTCTTAGATCCTGCTCATTCCCACTCACAGCTGTAAATTCCACTGATTATGCAATATCCAACCAAGTATAGAATCCCCAAAGTCTTGGGAAAGTTTACTTACAATATTGGTTACAGTTCTTAAACTAACTTGATCCGCAGTCAAAAAGATATGAAACTATCCATGGGAGTAGTGGAACTCCTTTGGATTCCTCTCTGGATGGAGATTAGCAAATAGCTTTTTACTTACTCTCTGGAACCACTCTTGCCTCACTGGTCTTCCTAAAGTCCATCGCCCCTGAAACTGGAGAAATAGTTCTTGCTCCATTTCTTCTCACTACCATTGTTGTTGACCTCCTACTACTTGCTGCTGCTTCTTTGTTTGGGCTCTGTACTTTCTCTCTTTTTTCTTTTTTTTTCTATAGAGTAAGATTCCCAACAGGTATCTTGAATTATTTCACTACTACATTTTGGCTGAGTTTATGCAATCTTGTCAGGCTACAAGATATAGATACTTTATATCAGGATGAAAAGATGAGTAATTTATAGTTAACTGTATATGACTGATAGAGATTTTGAACTGACTTCAGTTGTAAGACTTTCTGAAGGGCTTTGCTTAAAGGTTTTTACTTTAAGCCACCTTTTTTTTGTTTTTTATTCTGGTGTAGAACTTTGTTAGAGGGAGAGCTGGAAGATCTGTTTGGACTTTGATATGTCCTGCTGCTTTTTTGTTGGAGGTCTTTATTGACATTTTCACTTTCAATGTATTCTATATTCTTAATTACTTTCTTATCATTTTCGTTATTTATTTATATCTATTTACAAGAGTTAGCTATGAATTATCACTTGTACAATAATGAGTTGATGTTGGAGTGGATGGCAATATCTGTTGATTACTCCTGAAACCTTTTGTTTTCTTGGTCTAAATATAGTTACTTATATGGTAATATCCATGCTTTCCAGTTTCACACCTTATTATGACTTTATAGTATATTGTTCAATTACTGGAGATTTTATAGTATAGTTGTGTCTGTTTAATAATTATACCTTTGCCTAACAACCACAACCACAACACTTAATGAATTCAATCATACAAAAAATCAAGATACAAAGTCAATTAAGGAATGGATGAAAGTACATGACCTAAGCTTTAAAGAAATCCAATGACCATTTTGTATGACCTCTATTTGCCTCCAAAACAGCCTGAATTCTCTCTGGCATTCTTTCTATCCAAGCATCCAATGCCTCTTGGAGAATTAAATCTCACTCCTTCTTTGGTGTCTGAAATAATTGCAGTACTATGAAGCCTTCTTTCCAATCTGGAGAATCACTTTCTGAGGACTCCTTTGAGTAGTGCCCAGGGGTTCTCAATAGGATTAAGATCTGGAGGGTTGGGTGGCTAAGGGAGTTTTTTGTAATCACAGTCTGCCAGCAATTTTCAATTTTCCTCGCCACCATGCCAGGAAGCATTATCTGCAGCTAGGTAGATGTTTTCAGAAGGTCTATCCAGACCTTCTATAAAAGAGATAAGGTATGGCTGGTAGATCTCAGTTGCATATTAGTAGGAATTGAGACTAAGTCTATCTCTTTTACTACTTCTTTCCTCCTCCCTCCTCTTTCTTACAAGAATTAACTCAGTCCTCCCAACCTTTATTATTGCAGTATAGACACCAATGCTAGTACTTCTTGACTTAAAGCTAGGCTTTAAGTTTTTTTCTTCCAGCTTATCACCAGCTCTTATCCTGACTTTTCTCCCAACAGGTTTTCAATCATAGATGATAGTAGCTTCATCAACAAAAACCACCCAATTCCATGCCCCTCTCCAGTTCCTCCTTCTCCTAGCAAACTCCTTTCTCTTCTCCTTCTATCTTTTCCTCCAACAAGGCTTTTTCCTTGGTATCTGAAGCTGAAAACCAGCTTCTGAAATAATCTTGTCAATAGTGGTCTTGCCAAGATCAATATTTGCCTTTTGGGTAATTTCGTGTAATGTTAAATGAGGCTCGGTATTGATAATAGCCTCTACTGTTCTTCTTTTGGCATCGGTAATCTTGGTGGGTTGGCCTTACTTGGAAGCATCATGGGTATCTCCACCTCTTGTCCTTGTTCTAGTGACTACCTTTTGAACAATAGCCTTACAGACCCCAATACCCTTTGCTATTTAATTATATCCCATATCTGTATGCATATATGGGGTATAAATTTCCTTATTCTGATCTTCTTTACTCAGGTAGAGTGAAAGGAAGCTATAGTCGCCAGTGGGATGAGGAGGCGATGGTATTGTGTGGCTGCTACACAGGGGTATAATTATTAAACGGGCATGACTGTACGAAGATATAAAAAATATTCATCTTTTATTCAACCTGACCTTTTTCTTAATATCAGTAATTATAAACCTAGATAATTTCTTTATGTAGACTGCAATAGTTGACCTGACCTTTACAAATGACTTTATCTTGTCAGGTAGTGATTTTGTCACAATATATAATATACCCTTTTTAAAAACCTTTCTGTTTGTACTAAGAATATCCTAAAATCAAGAATTAATACCGGAATCTGACTTCTGAATGCTGTCAAGGTTGGGTGAACTTGAGTTACTCTTTTATTACAGAATTAGAAAAAGTGATTTTCAGCTATCATTAGTTGCCTTTATAATTATGGAGTATGCTACTTAATTATTTTTTTGTTAAACTACAGAAGAAAGCAATAGGTTCTATTTAGTTATTTTGTGATAAAGTGATATATATATAACTGGAAATGGTATCTGGTTTATATGAATATATGTTATTATATTATATGTTTGGTTTCAAGGATTAGTTGATACTTAGTTTTATTTTATGATTGTGTTAGGAATACTGAGATCCGATACCTAGGAAACATCCTGAGTAGGGTAACCTCACCCGGAGTTAGAATCTCAGGTCTCTAATACCCCCCTCTGGGCCCCCTTATGGGATCTGCACCTCATCGTAGATATCAATCTCAGTTGAATCCTGTAACTATAATACCACACAATTGAAGGTGTCTTAATAATACCGTATATGTCGCCGCTGTCTTTCCGACTGGATCCTGTTTGCAGGATATATGGGAGGCGACCTTCAGGTTGGTTAGAAAAGTAGAACCGGGTAAATCTGTCAACTACTTAGAAGGTTACTAGGCTTCAAAATGTAATACCTGTGGCATAGGCTGTAGGTGATGGGACGTTTTCGTATAAAGAGATAGTATTGAATGGTAAAGGATCTCAGCAAGAGACTAATACATTCACATCTACCCTGCAATATCTAGAAGAGTCTAGAACTACAAGGAATACTACTATAGAAGTCATCGGACATTACGGAGTGTTGCAACTAGGTTTTGGAACACATTGTAGCTAGAAGGACAACTTCCAATACTACAACAGTGATTGAAATCCCGTTACCCAGAGCAACCAAGGGAATATTTGTCAATCTGGTGGAGTAGTATTCTGCGAATTAGTAAGAAGTTCTTTGGAAGATATCTCTCAGTTGGGTAAGGAGTTATGGAGGTTTAAAGTTAGACGACTTAAAAAAAGGTTTTGATTATGACTACATTTGAAGATGCAACCTGCAGATGAAACTTATCATTTCATCAATAATAGAGACAAGTGGGGCCAACTAAGTTCAACTTGAGAACTAGGCCACAGATCCAAAGATTCTAAAGATCAGATAACTGCTATTGGGAACAGTATGGTTCCGAGTTAGTTATATCGTAATTACCAAAAAGAATGTGGTGATTTTCAGGGTCTCCAGATGTTAGCACCTTTCAAGAATACCTGATGTTGCGAGTTATAATTAAAGAGCTACATAGTTGTATAATAAATAGATGTAGTCCGCGAACACTCAGATGCAGAATATAAATATCGAAGTGCCTCCCAAGCTTTAGACATTATCAAGCAATGGAGAAGAGACCTTAATAATATAATATTGTATATATGATTCTATCTTACCTTATCAAATTTACTTTGCTCTTAGTAGTTATAAATAAAATGAGTGCATTTGAGCCTTCCTAGACGATCTCCCTCTACAGAAATAAATCTTGGTTGGCCTAGACAATTCTGGAGTCTACTAAATAGTCTCCCCCTAACAGTTTGGTTTTAACTATTGGTTGAAAGTTAGTTTTGTTTTATGTTTGATTTCAAGTATCAATTAATACTTAGTTTTATTTTACATTTGGTTTCAAGTATTAATTGATGCTTGATTATTTTTATATTGAATTAACATAAATCATGTGGATCTGAAACATTACCCGGAAGACAAATGGTGCAATCTGACTAAAATGAAATAGCCTCTGAATGTAGTTACCCTGCTCAAATAACAAACAACTACTACCAAAACACAACAATCCTGAAAGTTAAAAAGCACGATGATACTATGTGTTGTGAGACATCCATTACTGATGCAATCTGGTCTTCGAAAGAAGGTAGACAGGAAAGCATTCAGACAGCTACTGAGGATTTTGATATTCTGAAGTCTATTCTTTATTACAGGTATATGGGTGAGGAACCAGTCGCCATCTTGCATAGGTGAATAACTAGTTAATATTGGATCTGGAAGAGAAAGCAATTGTGGCTTGGTGTAAGGAGCAGGATAACCAAGGTTTTCTAGCATGATTGGATATGGTAAAAAACATGGCACCTTTTGTGTATGAAATGAGAATGGAAGACAAGCGTAAGAGTTTAGGGGAAAATTGGATTATGAGATTTCTAGACTGTCATCCCGATATGGCAACTAGGTTCAGCACAAAGTTAAACTGTCAGAGAGCTCATGCAAGTTGTCCCTACCTGATGCAAGACATTTTTCCAAAATCTCACAAATTATTCATTAACAAAACCTAAAGTCCTTCTAGATCTTTAATATAAATGAGAAAGGATTCCTAATGATTGCAGCATGAGTAAAGATCCTCTGTCACTGGAAGTGCAAAAGCTCCTGTGTCACTCAGGAAGGCGCTTGAGAAATATTTACTGTGGTTGAAACAATTTGTACTACTAGTTATGCCCTTTTACCCATGGTGATTAACAAGGGTAGAGCTTAATACAAGGGCTGGTACATAAATTTAACAGCTATCATAGCTAACTACCACCTTTCATTCTCTCCAAATGGCTGGACAGATGATGTCGTTGCTTTGAAATAGATTACAGAATTATTTGAGCCATGTACAGCCTCCATTGCCTCTCTCCCATGACTACTCCCACTAGATGGATATTGCTCTCATATAACTTGGAAGTTTGCCACTTTTTGTCAAAAAAAAAAAAACTTCTTTTTATTCTATTCTGTCTTCCCTCACACTCAACACATCTGCTTCAGCCCTAAGATGTGGGTATCTGTAGCCTGTTACAGAACACCTATGGCCAGGGGGTTGACAACTACAGCCGTAATAGTGAGGAAAGGATTCAGAGCTCAGTTTTTATTCCTAATCTACCTGATGCATGCATCACAGCTATCACAAAGCACAACATTAAACAGGCTTTTGCTACTACTGGTATTGTGCTATTTAATACTCGCCAAGTTAACACCAAGCTAAAGCCTAGGAACAACCGCAACTCTTTTCCAACTAACCTTACTCTCCCTTCTGATGCCTTTCATACATCAAAATGCTTCAGAGATATACGCAGTGAACTACAAGCTGCAAACCATCTTATTGATGATGGTGTTTTCTTTAAAAAAATTAAGGGAATTCTTAAAGCATTTAGCCATGCTGCCCTATTCTCAATGGTGGAGAAGGAGATCAGGAAAAAGGTCTGCGATAGCTTACGGCAGAAAAAAACCTAGAACACTAAGGCGGACAGGAAACTGCTCTCTAAGGCCCATGTTCTGACAGGCAAAGAGCTTATTGCATTGCGAAAAGCCTGTGATGAGCTTGACTACCATTCAAAAATACCACAGTATCAGATGAGAAAAAATACAACTCCTATCACTCATTTATGCACTCTGCACCCTGAATCTCCATGCTACCATGAGTCTCGACATGTTCAGATTACTCTAACTCCTGAAGTTATTGCAATAACTCCAGCTACTACTTCAGAGGACACTCTTGAGGTGGTCTCAGATGTGTTGTAGAATCCTTGTTAAAATACTGGTACTTCTTGTCACCGTCGCTTCTCTGATACTCCCTTCAGATCTCTTATTACCCGGATCTACATGCCAGACTGCCCACTCCACATCAGGCTACATTCAAAGTACTAGGTTTTGCCTTTTTTTTTTTTTTTTGGTTTGTTCCCCTTCTCTGTTTATCTTGCTGCTTTCCTGCCTAACTAATTTGTTTAAAAATCCAGTTTTCCTTCACCTTCTCCCTCCTGCCATGGCATTTTCTGCTATATTTTTTCTTTTTCAAGGCTGGTTTTGGAATGTTTTTATGATTTGTTTTTGCAAAGTTACAATTGAATTGGTCGTTAATATACTTCATTTGAATCCTGTTCTGATTCCCTGTGTTGTCCCAGAAACTGGTGATTTACCTTATAGTATGAGATTTGAATGAGAATCCATAATTACATATTAGACAATTATGTAAACTGTATTTAAAGATAAAGATATTAGGCTAGTAAACATTACAAGTTCAATAAAATACATTGTAATGATCTTACCTAAGGTGGTTAGTGTTGACAATGGGGAATGATACTTTTCTTCTTCTTTTTATGTATAATAGCTCTTAGGCCTTGGCCTATATTACTGATAGTACAAGACCAATATCTTCTATCTGTAATGCCTATTGTAAGCTTTCATTAACTCTGTCTCATGAAGAGTCCTCTGGTTGAAATAGTAACAAATAGTGTGATAATAGTAAAGAGCGTAAAGGTATCTTATAGTTGTAAAAGCATAAATAATAAGTTGGAAAAGTACTTAGAAGTCGATCTAATTTTATTTAAACACATACTACTAACACAGTCATATAATGAGCCTCCACTGATACAGGAATACGGCTAACTGGTATACCATTAACTACTGGCTAACTAAGTCTACTGTCTTGCACCTACCATCCCTGAGTTATGCCTGTATGAGAACTTATTACAAAACTATTAAACAATCCAGTGCCTTCCCTGGTCCAAGTTTGTAGCCTCTCTGGTATGAAGCCAATCAGTACTAAGTATAGTTGAAGCTAAACAAAAGAGCAACCCGACCAGGTTCATTGTTCAAAAACATAAAAACACTACCACTGGTCTGAATACCATTCCATAATGCTTTTTCCACAGTAGAAACTCTTCCAGACATGACCACTCAATAATCTTACCACTTTCCAAACAATCTAAACCTGCCTGATACTACCTTACCCTCAAAAATAATTAGAATAAAAAAAGAGAAAAAACCCAGAAGCGATAATAGTCCAAAACTGGTCAGTAGGGCCTACTTCCCACCCATAGTGCCTTACTCTCCCAGCAATACCTGTAGCCCAGCCAAAGAAACCAAACCAAACTCTAACACTTAATTCAAACTTAACCAAGTCCCAACTGCAGGGTCATATCCTACTATCTGAGCAGGAGGCAATCAGTTCTGCTCAACCTACCCCAAGACATCTAAACAGTCTAGGTAATACTTAACAGGATGCTGCCCAATATAGGATCTACACAACTGACACTCACAGAAGTCCTACTACACCATCTAAGCTCTAACTAGGTTTAAGACCAAATGGCACGGTCCAGCCCAGCTCCCTCAACCCTTCTGGTAGACCAACCACCTGACGGCCAAAGGACCGCTACAAACTAGTCATGGTGAGGAGCTACTTACAAGGCTACACCTTCACAGCCACAACTTTGGACACCAGTAAGCTAAGGAGGAGGCCCTCAGGTATAGCTGGGAGCTACAAGGAAGGCAGTACCAATACCCAAAGGTACCAGTGTCAGCCTCACCATTCAACCCAATAGAACTGTAGTCTAACCAAGCTGGGAATGTGTCAGGTAGGACTATCTGAGAATAGGGCAACAGGTCCCATAAGTGGTGAAGATCAAATAACAGGCAAGAGATACCACTAGCCGATGTGACAGGAATGGGGAGGTAAACATAACAGAAGCAGAGAAATAGAAGGTAGACTGGACTTGCAATAGGTAAGGCAGCCAACTACAATCTACAACTGAACTATCCCAACGTACAGACAATGTAAGTGTCTGGCAGCCAATCAGCCTACACCACTTCAGGTAACCATAAGGGTGGCACCAGGAGGCAAAGGCTTTTAGGATCATAGCTATCCCTACTAAGATGAGGAGGAGACACCTGACTGAACTATGGTAAAAGCCACAAGGACAAACCTTTAAAAGAATAGTAATAAATAACATTGTATGATTTCGACAGTAGAAACATATAGTAATGAGGAGAGGCTGGGTGCATAGCGCCCTATCCTCTGAGCAGTGATGTGGCCAGTTCAATGAGTTGAAAATATGAGATAGTTATTAATCAAACCTGTAGGAGTTTAGTATCGTGAGAACTAAGGACTCTTTAAAACCCAACAAATATGAGCTGGCCCAAAGAAAGACAAAGGTAATCTCGCCCAACACAATGCTCAAATGCCCCTAATAGAATGCAAAACTGGGCAGTAGGCGATTGACAGGATAATGGAGAATTGTGGTAGCACAGTGGAATGATTAATTGACAATGATAGGACTCATGTGAGTATACCAAAGCAGGATCGATAATTGAAGTGGAGAGTGTGTTTCTTTGATGATAGGTATAGAGAGAAAACTCGAGAGAAGGGAAGCAATGAAGCTTCATTAAATACAATTTGTAGTGGCTAACATCTTACATGTGCACACCACCTATGTGTTGCCTTTAGGGCAATAGACCTCGCCATGTCTATTCCAATCCCAATACTATTTCACGATTGGATTACTCCATCACTTCTCCTAATCTCATTATCTCTTTATTTCTCTGCAAAAATAAAATAAAATAAAAAATAAAAATACATTAACTGGAAAGTGATAACATTTTAACAAAACGCTAGTGTTTTTCTCTTTCTAGTCCCTTGGTTAGCCCATCAGCTACCATCTCATCTGTTCTCATATATGTAATACCTACCTCTCTTGTGTTTACTAACTCTCATAGCCAGAAGTATTTCACACCTATATGTCGGATTGAAGGCTTAAACTGACTATTCTTCAAACTTGTTATATATGCTTGGTTGTCATTGAATACAGAAACAAGAGGTTTTCCATCTTTTTGACTTCCTTGATACAGTTCTCTTTGTAAACTTTCTAACCAAATGCCAGCTTCAACTCCTAAAGTTGTGGCTTTAATTTCTGCATCTGCAGTTAACTTTGCTACAGTCTTCTGCCTTTACGACTTCCAATAAACAATAAATCTATACTGGTCTAATACAATAAAACTACTAGTAGATTGCATACCATCAATCTCACCAGCAAAATCTGCATCTGCATAAACCACAATTGGAGCATTTTCAAACTTTCTATTTACTCCCCCAATGCTCCAGTTGTGTCCCATACTCAAAGTAAGGCGAAAATTGGAGGGGTGTCTTAAGTATCATAAAATTCATTTAACTGCTGACCAATGAAGTAAGTCTGGATCAGAGGCGAATTGTCCAACAATCCCAATGGCATAGGCGAGGTCTGGTCTTGTTGTGATTGAAGCATAGGTGAGGGAACCAACTGCTTCCTGGTATATTTGCTTATTGGTTTGGTCTTCGTTTTCAGTTCGGAGATGTAGTTTCTGCTTTGCATCCATAGGTGTAAGACATTCTTTGTAATTGTTCATCTGAAAACAAGCAAGTACCTTCTCGATGTAGGCTGCCTGGCTGAGAAAGATCAGACATTTGGCTCTGTCACTCTCAATAAGCATGCTCAGAAAAAACTTCACATTTCCAAGGTCTTTCACCTTGAACTATTTTTTGATTGCTGACTTCATCCAAGTCACTTGCTCTTTACTTCCGATGAGAAGCATATCATCAACCCATACAATGATTATAGCACCTGTGCTTGTCCTGTATATGCCAGCTTCAAACTTTGAGTTTTCCATATGCATTTCCTTTACAAGATGTGCCTCCATAGTATCATACCAATTGTAGCCAGCTTGTTTCAAACTATAGAGACTGTGCTTTAGTTCCACTATAGTGTTTGTAGTACTAACAAGCTCTTTCTTTTCTTGTAGTCTGATCTTTCATTCTTGTGAAACCTGGAACTCTTTTGGTAATTGTTGATATATTTGTTCCTCAATCTTACTCTCTAAAAATACTGTAACAATATTAAGTTGAACTATCTCCTTGTTTTTGACTGCAGCCTTAGAGACAACCATGTGAATTGCGGGAAAAGAGATTGTAGGACTATAGGTTTCTCAAAAATCTATGCCAGAGTGTTGCCGAAATCTATGGGCAACTAATTGCGCTTTGTGTCGTACAACTTGACCATTGTCACCCAGCTTTCCTGCAATACCATCCTTAAAGATATTGTTCTTGGGTTTTTCTTTATCTCATCTGATGATACTACTCTCCAGGTATTATGTGCCTCCAGGGATTTCAACTCAGAATTGACTGCATTGATCCATTTGTCTTTATCTTGACTACCTAATGCTTCAGTTATTGATTGAGGTCCATTGGTCACTATCAGAGCTAGGTCTACTCCCAAACTGTCCTCATTTTCTTCTAAGTAATTACTGGCTTCACCATCTGCTATCTCAGGGATTTCAGACATCCCACTCCTGGATACTTGAGAAGAAGGTGGCCCTTGACCTCTTCTTGTTCTAAGTTCTTCACGCACATTCCAATGTAGTCCTAAACTTGACTGTATCTCCCGATTTATCTGCCTATCTCTATCAGGAGTCTTAAACTTATCTTGTGGTACAAGACTACTGTGTGATTTTCTCTTTGGTGGAGTAGGTGGTTGTGAGACTGAATCTTAACTTAGTTTAGATACTCATATTCTAGAAGGTATAGTTATTGGTTCGCTTGTATTACTAAATGGAAGGAATATCTTCTGATTCATAGGTTGGAAGTATGATGTATCTTCATGAAAAACCACATTACGAGATATTACTAGCTTCTTGGTACTAGGATTATAGAGTCGATATTGCTTGGTTGTTAAAGTATAACCAATAAATATCAACCTCTCTGCTCTGGTATTCCATTTCTTGTCAGGTCACTTAGCTTGATGTATGAAACTATAAGCCATACAACCCCAGACGTGAAGGTGTTTAATATCTGCTTTGATTCTGCTCCAGAGTTCAAAAGGGGTAACGTCCATTCAATGAGTCTCTTTTGTTATGGAGAGATTTTTCAAGTAAACCATAGTCAACAAAGCCTCAGCCTAAAATCTCTTTGGAGCTCCTGCATACTATAGTAACACATTGGCTCTTCCAACCAGTATACGGTTACTGTTTTCAGCAATACCATCTTCCTGTAGTATGTATAGTACTGTAACTTGTCACTCAATCCCTCCTTTCTTAAGCATATGCTAAAACTCACTTCCAGAGAATTTACCACTGCCATCTGTCCAGCTAGCTTTTATTTGATAGTTCTTGCCACTACTACTGTGATACTTTTCCACTATTACCTTGAATTCTTGAAAGTAACCAAATGCCTCACTCTTAGACTTGAGGAAATAGATAGTAGTATACTTTGTAAAATCATCAATCGAGAGCATAAAGTAGTGACATCTACTGAGAGACTTTTATTGCATGGGGCCGTACAAATCAGAATGTACGAGTTCCAAGGGGGCTCTAGATTTTGATGTTGCTGCTTTAAAAGGTAAATAAATTATCGTTTCTTTAAGACAGGAAGCACATCGATTTTCGGAGTTGTTGACATGGAGACAAGGCATTCCATGAACCACTTCGGTATTACTCATCTTCAATACTGCAGGAAGATGCAAATGTCCCAACCTGTGATGCCATAGTATTATCATGGAAGAATCCTTTCGGCTGACAAGAAATCCTGAGTCTTGGAAATCTTCAGCTTGTACCAACTTGTACAATCTTTCTTCCTTCTTCGCAATTGCAATTAATATACCTTCATAGTAGAACTCAGCAGCCTTTGTTGAGAAAGAAATCTGAATTTTTTTCTTCTGCTAGGTGATTGACAGATAGTAGGCCAGTCTCTACAGCACCAGGTATATGGAGTACATTGCTAATAGACAGGCATTCTTGTCCTCATCCTGGTGTTCAGATATGTGTTACCACAGTTCTAATGCCAACTTTAGATACTAGTTCCCTAGTCGCAGTCTTTATCTGATGTTGTCCCACTGGTAGAGCTGTGTAGGTATTGTCAATACAGGCTTGACTCTCTCCAGTTATATGGTTTGTACAACCAGAATCAACTATCCATTCAATCTTTCTTTTCACTTCTATTCCTCCGAATACTTTTTCAACTCTCAAGCTCTCCCTACTTGGTCCTTCATCATTCTCCATTCTATCCTCTTCTGCTTTACTCAGCCAAGCTTGATCTTTTTTGACACCAGCAGGATCTTTTCTCCTTGATCTCCACTTGGTATCATTCTCGCCTCTTCTGTCTTCCCTGTTTGACCCATCTTTTTTTCCTTTGTCCTAGCAGTTAATCTTTTTATGACCTTTCTTCCTACAGTAATGGCAGTTTCTACTGAAAGATGAGAGTCGCTGGTTTGGATGTTGCTTGGATTGATTTAAACTGTCAATCTGGTTCTGTTGGTTATGAGAGGTGAGATATCTTCTTTTATTTTCGGTAAATAAAGCTTGACAGGGGGAGAGAGACTGTTCTCGATACAGCTCTACTTCGTATGCCATAAGCAGAGACTTTAACTTTTGGTATCCGGTTATGGTAGTCTGTGAGGAGAGAGAGCCTTTAGTTACCATAATCTATGTCTTCCACTGGGGGGTTTTAGGAAGTCCTTCGAATATGTGAAAAATAAGTTGTGCATAACTGGAGGGTTGCCCACACATTACAAGCTTTTCATGCAATTCTCGAATCTGGTTCAGGTACTCAAGAACTGAACCATTGTCCTCCAATTTTCATCTGTAAAGTTTTTTTTGAAAAGGTGATTTGAGTCATAGGAGGTAGTTGTCTCATAGGTTGAATTTATGTCGTTCCAAATCTTTACCAGTGTATCCTAAACTGAACCATAATAGGATACTACAATGGCATCAGTCATGGCTAAATGGAGTGTTTCAATCGCTTTCTACATCCGTCTTCTCTGGGCCTGGTACTTCTCTATCTTGGTCTCATAGTCTACATCAGTCTCCCTTGGCTTTGTAAGGATTGCCTCTTCCTGGATTCTCAGATCCCACAGTCCTTTTCATTGGAGATAGTCTGTCATCCGCATCACCCACATCCTGTAGTTACTTCCATCAGGTTTTTGGAAGCTCATCCTAACTAAAGATGATGAATGATTTTGTTCATTCATATTTGACTCTTTTGCTGGGCTTCGTCTGGGTAGGTGGATTAGGCAGGAGTAGGACGGGTGGTCAAAAAGTTCTTTTGAGATAAAAAGGACCAAAAGAAAAAGACTTCAGGGGAAAAGGTTTTCTTCAGCTCACCTGCAGCTCATAACCTAATGGGGAATTGTTGTAGTATAGTGGAATGATTGATCGATGATGATGGGACTTGTGTGAGTACACTACAGCAGGATCAATGATTGAAGTGGAGAGTGTGTTTCTTTAATGATAGGTACAGAGGGAAAACTTGAGAGAAGGGAAGCAATGAAGCTTTATTAAATTCAATTTGTAGTGGCTGACATTCCATATATGCACACCACCCCATGTATTGCCTTCAGGGTAATAGACCTCGCCGTGTCTCTTCCAATCCCAATACTATTCCATGATGGGATTACTCCATCACAGGAAGCCAAAGATGCTTTAATAAATAGAGCCCATAAGCGACCATGATAAATTATTTGAAGTGCTAGAATGGTAGCAGTGATAAACAGCAAGCAACGAAACAGTACGTAAAGAAGTAGAGAAGCTCAGAATTACACGATAATACTCAATGCCAGGATGCTGGATGAATGCAGATAACTACCAAGTATCAAAGAGTATTGTGGGAGCAGAAGTTCACCACTAAGGCAAAGTCAAGACGAGGATAGGAAAAGTACTTAGAATTCAATATAATTTATTTAAACTTATACTGCTAATACTGGCATACAATAAGCTTTCCTGCCACAGGGATACCGCTAACCAGTATACTACTAACTATGGCCTAACAAAGTCCACAGCCTTGTACCTGCTATCCCCTAGTCGTGCTTACAGGAGAACTCATTATAAGACTATCAAACAACCCAGTGCCATCCCTAGTCCAATTCAGTAGCCCCTCTGGTATGAGGCCAACCAGTGCTAAGTGTAGCTAAAGACAAACAGAAGACCAACTGGATCTAGTTTCTCGTCCAAAAAATATGGAACACTCTGGCCCTGTCTAAATACCATCCCGTAAAACCTCCACCACAGTAAAAGCCCACTCGAGCATCTCCACTTAATAATTACGAGGCCTCCGTGCCAACTGCCTCTGCAACTATCTTGTAATAATCCCTCCTCAGATGGTTAGTTCTTGGCGACGGGGAACGATACTTCTCTTCCTGTTTTTCTTCTCCTTCGTCTTACGATAGCACTAGGCCTCTGCCTACGTTACTGATAATACAAGACCTCTGTTTTCTATCGGGATCGCCAATCATAAGCTTTCTCTAACTCTTCTCTGTGAAGAGCCTTTTCTCTTTGTAATGATAAATATTGCAATAGAGATAAAGATTGTAATGGTGTTTTATATTCTTTAAAGTAATAAGTAGGAAAAGTACTTAGAATTCAATTTAATTATATTTAAACTCATACTACTAATACTGGCATACGACGAGCTCCAGGGCCGGGCCCCCAAGTTGTCCCATCCCGGATACCACTAACTATAAACTAACTAAACCTCCAACCTCGTACCACAAACATCCCTGCACCATGCTCCAACACGAACACTAAATACAAAGTCATCAATGGTAAAGAAAAGTCCTCCTTAGCCCAGCCTACCTGCCAGCCAAGTTACCCGTAGAAAATACAAAAGTTCCACTACTGCCACCTGAAAGTGACCCTGCAAAAAGCTCCTCCATGATAGAAACCCACCTGAGCGTCCCTACTCAATTATCTCGGGACACCCCGCTGACCACCCCAGCACCTACCCCCATTCCCAAACAAAAGAAACACACAATACCCAAGCGCCTAAACCCTAAGGAAAGCTGACTTACAGGTTGAGAGCTCTCGAGCCAAAGAGGTACGAACCGTTATAGAGAATCAAGGGGGCACCACACCGGCAGCGCAGCCCAAAAACCTTGATAGAAGCAGCCAGAACGAGATAGTCTCCAAGCTGCCAGTACTTGACTGAACATGCCCAGGTATTCTACTCCTCCTCTAACTCCTCAGCTCACTCTAAAGCCCGTGAACTCGCCGCAGACTCTGTAGTAGCCAGTTTGTGATAGCAAACCAGCAAAGGCAATGACCCTTCCGAGTCGGAGACAAGCGGTACAGGTGAGGTTTAGTCTTGTTTGACCCAGCGCTTCTTGTTTTTCTTCCTCTTCCCACCCCTAGGTGCAAGTCTAGTAACAGGAGTGAACGGGCCACCGTCATCACCACCCACCACCACAGGAGCGACGCTACCAGAGGCGCTACCCCGACCAGCCATGGGCTTAGTCACAGAGGACTCACGTACCTTCATCCATGAAGGGGGTGATACCACTGCAGCTGGTGTCATCACACTAGGATCTACCCCACCTACACCAGGAGCAAGTACCTCAACCGGCCCCAACGAATCAGGAACTGGTCCACCCATACTACTACCTACAACCGCAGCTGCAGGAGGGGCCGGGATAACTGGCGGCGCAACATTCCCCCGAGAGAGCTCCTCCGCTGGACCCTGAGAACTCTCATGGTCTAGCCTACCCCAGCTAGCAGAGACCACGGAAGTAACTGAATAGACCGAGGGGACAGGAGAAGAGGGGATAACTGTAGGAGGTTCAGCCGCTAACATTGTAAGATAACTGTGATTGATAGTACGTTCATTCTCGAGGGCAGCCGACAAGGCAGATATCTCTTTCCCAGCGCGATGAAATCGCTGAGAAAGGATGGAGATGTGATGCCGAAGGTGAGGGACTTTGGCCTTCAGGGCGAAGTTCTTCTCGACGGCATGAGACAAAACCACTGACAAAGGTAGAGTAGAGGTGGCAGAGGGGGCTAGGCTCACTTAGCCATTGCGACCGTGAGGAGGTGACTGTAGTGAACAAATGAAAAGATAAGTAAAAAGAAGAAAGAACTTCCAGCAAATGTATGAGGAGGTATAACAACGAAGTCCCTAAAAGGTGTTCGAAGTTAAAGACTTGAAGCCTATTGTGAGATAGAAATCAAGGGCTCTGATTGGATTGAGACTGAACTTTCACTACCGATAGGGGGTGAAAGAAAGAGGACAAGCAGTTAGAATAAAGTGTGAAGAACCTATCCTCCTCAGCCGCATCAGCCTCCTTATATAGTGTTCTTCCCGTTCATAGTCATGTGACCCAATATGGTCACATGTGTAAAACCAAATCATAACAAACTAGTCATGTGACCAAAGTGGTCACATGCTCAAAACCCATGACCTGATAGCCAGGTCATGTGTGAAACGTAAATCATATGCGCAAGGCATACCTGCAAGGCACACTCGCAAGGCATACTCACCAGGCACACGTCTTATAACTCATAATCAAATTATGTGCAAAACATAACATAATAAGTCATATGACCCAAATGAGTCATATGCGTGAAACACTAATATACCTATGACTCATAATCATGAGTTATGTAAAAACCTTTACTGTGCCAAGTCACGTTCATGACATTAGCTCCTCTCCTCCTAAGCCTGAGTCCCATCAGGCTTTTTCCCCAAGTTTTAATAGTTCCCATCCCGCAGAACGGATGGACCTCCAGAACCTATTGTGCTTGTCGTCTGCTTCCCACCATCTTACCCTCACTGTTTCCAAGATGAGGTTTACCATCTCGATTGTTCGCTACTAGGCATTGTTCAGCTGCCTGAGCTCCGTGATCATTTTATCATTTGCTGAAATTGTGGCCTCTGCTTGGCCCAGTTGTTCTTATAGTCCTCGGATTTGCCTTTGCAGGCTTCTGGTATCCGGTTCCATTTCTGTAGATCAATTTTAGGCCCCCCCCTCCCTGGGCATCATCCTCGAGGCCCTAGCCCTCTGCCATATCATGGCATCCTTTCCGTCCAACCTTTTCTTTGTTCCATCCTTCTTCAGGTAGTATCCCGCAGTTATTTTCTTCATCCTGTGCATCTTGCACGTGTTGTTAAAGTACTATTTCCAATGCTGTAGGGCATGGTCTGGGCGTGTACCCTACTTTTTGTATTCTCTCTAGAACCATCCCGAGCCTTCCTTGTCCCCATTGTGTGTGGGATATCCATCATCGTAGCATACCGTCTATGCCATGGCATTATGCTGTGCTTGTTTTCCCTTTCCTTGAGTTCTTCATCAGTCGGTCCCATGAATGAGTATTCGGATCTGGTTAGTGTAGTTTGGCAGGAGCTATCACTCCAGCTCTCGTGTGGTTGCAATGCCGTGGGAGGCTTTTCCTCACCTTTGTTTTAGTTGAACGTAATTGTTACCTGGGCTGGGCTTGCCTGGGTATTGCTGGTGGAAGGTTGAGAGGGCATCTTGTGCATTTTCGAAGTTGTGTGTAGAGTACCAAGTTTTATCGTATTCTGGTGAACAACCAGTCCACTTGGCTCGGTATTGTAGATTTCCATAGAAGAAGCGAGAATCAACCATCTCCTTGAGTTTGTATTCTAGTTCTCCGTTGAGTTCAATCGGAGAAGGAGGAATAATTGTTTGTGAGGGAAACTTGTTGTCATTGTGTAATTCGAGGAGTGAGATGTGGAATGTATTGTGTATTCGCATTGAGGGGTGAAGGTCGAGTTTATAAGCTTGGTTGCCCACTCTCTCCAGTAATTTGAAAGGCTTGATTTTCTTGTAGTACACTTTCTTTAATGGTGGCATTGTATGGATATTGCATGGTATTAACCATACCATATCTCCGGGTTATATGTTTGGATCCGGTCTTTAGTGTTTATCATATTGTTTTTCTTGCTGTTGTTGTGCTTGACTCATTTTGTATTGTAATGTCTTGTGTAGTTTTCCCATGTCTGTTCTATCTGGTATTATACTGTTAATCGTATGATGTGTGGCCTGACTTTGTGGATTTTGTCCATAATTCGTGAAGAACGGTGTCGTGCCAATTGTCTCTTGTTTTCCATTATTGTATGCGAACTCGGCCATTAATAGCAGTTTGTACCAATCAACTTGTTAGTAATTGATGTAGGCCTGTAAATATTGTTCAAGTATTGCATTTACCCGTTCCGTTTGTCCGTCTGTTTGTGGGTAAAATGCTGTGGTCAACCTGTTTTATATCCCCATTTCTCTGGTTACCTTTTTCCACAGTCCTGATGTGAACAATGTTCCTCGGTTGGTAATGATATTCTTTGGGAGGCCGTGAAGTCGGAAGACTTCTTAGAAGAATGTTTGTATAAAATCCCTCGTGTCCATATCTTTTCTGACCATAATAAAATGACTCATTTTGGTCAGACAATGTACCACGACCAGGATGCTATCACATTTCTCTAATAATAGTATGTCCGTAATGAAAGCTATAGTAATTGTTTCCCATAGTCGTTGGGGAACTTCGTTCGATTTCAGTAGTCTGTATGGTGCATGTTTAGCCGTTTTCGTCCTTTGGTATATGTTGCAATTCTTGACATATCTTTTAACATCTTTACACAGTCTTGGCCAATAGAATGACCTCGCGATGAATTCTGTGGTTTTCGCTGTTCCTCCGTGTCCTGCCATTCGGATATCGTGATGTTGTCGTATGATGTCTGTTCTTATCTTTTCTTCTTCCAGAATCCATTGTTTCCCGTCGTACTACATGTTTCCATCCTTCCATTGGCATAAACCCAGAGCGATTCCTTTCATTTTCTTTTTTCCTTCCTTCAATGCTTCTCTTATTGTCTGAATTGTTTTGTCTCCTTTGTTTGCCTTCTCGATTTTCTTTTCTTCTGTTGATGTGAATTGGATAACCTCGATTGCTGCGAAGTAGGTCTTTGGTAATAGTGTTCGTGTTTTTTTGTTTGATCCTTTCATCTTCTTTTGTTTGTGCTTTGTTGCTTGCAATCCTTGTAAGAGCGTCTGGCTTTCTGCTTTCCTTCCCTGGTCAGTATTCAATTTTGAAGTTGTATTTGATAAGGTGTTCCCTCCACCTTATCTGGCGGTCATTTAATTCCTTCGTGGTTATGAACAGGACCAGATTTTTGTGGTTGGTTAGAACTCGGACTGGATGCTCGTTGTTCAGAATGTATCTCCTCCATTTCTTTAATGCTTGAACTATTGCTAATAGTTCTGTATTTGCAACGTTATAGTTGCATTCTGCAGGGGTCATTGTCTTGGATTGATTAGACACTGGCCTCCATTTTCCGTCTTTGCATTATTGCGATAGTATGCCCGAACATACATATTTCGAGGCATCCATTTTGATCATTGTTCTTTGGTTTGGGTCAAAGTGTTCCAGTATTGGTACTGACGTTAGATGTGTCTGAATGGCATCGTATGTTTTTTGTTCTGTTTCTCCTCATTCTCATTTCTTGTCTTTCTTGGTCAGGTTATAGAGTAGTTTTGCAAACCTGCTAAACCCTTCTATGAATCTTCGATAAAAGTTGCAGAATCCCATAAAGTATTGAACATTTGTTTTGTTGTTTGGTTTGGCCCAATCCCATATTGCTGCTGTTTTGACTGGATCAACTTTGATTCCACTCCAATTGATGATAAATCTGAGGTATTCAGTTTCTTCTTTATAGAATTCGCATTTCATTTATTTGATCTTTATTTCTGATCCTTATATTGTGGCCATAATGTTGCTGACATCCTTCTGATGTTGTTGTATGTTTTCTAAGTAGATGAGTACATCATCTAAATATATGATGTAATCTATGTCGAGGTACTTATTGAGTACCTTGTTGATCTATCTTTGGAATGAAGCCAGTGCATTGGTTAGCCTGAAAGGCATAACCAAGTATTTGAATATCCTGTATCTCGAGGCGAATGCAGTTTTCCATTTGTCTCCTGCTTTGAAGTATATATTGTGGTATGCATCCTTGATGTCAAGTTTGGTGAAGTATTTTGCTGACCGTAGTCTATCCAGTCCTTCTCTGATTAAGGGTAGTGGATATCGATCTTTCTTTGTAACTGAGTTGAGGGCTCTGTAGTCTACACTGAGTCTCAATTTTCCATCTTTCTTTTTGACGAATAGTATTGGAGATCCTCCTGACGCAAAGGAGTCTCTGATCCATCCTCGCTTGAGGTTTTGCTGAAGGTACTTTCTAAGTTCTTTGACCTCTTCTTCTCCTAGTGGGTATAACTTCTTGTAGGGAATCTCTTTTGTTTTTCCCGTTTTCTCATCTTTGTCCAACTGAATTTTGTGGTCGATTTCTGGTCTTCGGGGTTGTAGCCCCATAGCTTCTTCTTCATGGAATAGATTTGTAAATTGATGATATTCCTTTGGAATCAATTCTTTCCATTCTTTTTTGCATTGGTAATTCTTGTCTTAGATTGCTAGTTCCATGATGACCTTGATTTTTGCTCGAACCACTTTCTCGTCTTCGTATGTCTATTTGAGAATTCCTGTTGTATCTCCCCTTCAATGGTGCTATCCAAAGGCTTGTGTTGTAATCTCTTTGATCTCAATTCATTTTGTTGTATTGGGCTGGTTCTGGTCTGTACTTCCAAATCCCTTGTCTCTTAGTGTGGTTTCTTCCAGTTGATCTACTTCGTGCATATCCTCTTTGTTGATTTTTTCGATGATCAACTGTGCGATTCGATCACCTTTCTGGACTTCGAAGTCCTCTTAAGCCAGCTTGGCCAAGACCACTTTGATTTTCCCTGTATAGTCCGCATCGATTACTCTTGCCATGGTCATGAGTCGATTCTAGACTGCTAGACCACTGCGGGGTGCTATCCGTCCATTGGTGTCTTCTGGTAGTCCGATAGCTATTCCTGTTACTATCATTGCCTGCCTGATGGCAGGTATCTTGGTTTCTTTGTTGGCATACAGGTCTTGTCCTGCTGGCCCTTGAGAACCCTTGGTAGGTACTTTTGCCCCTTGGTCCAGCTTTTGTATCTGAATTCTCTTATCTTGTCTCATCTCGGCAAACTTCACATGCAAAGTTTCTTCTTCCGCTTCCCGTAATGGTGTTGAGTAGACCACAGGTGAACTGTTGAGACATTGTGTCGCATACAGTTCGCTGGTGATGGTCATCGTGTTCTGGTTCCAATGGATTACCAGGTTATGTTTTCGTAACTATGGCATCCCTAGGACTATCTCATGGTTTTTGAGATCTGCTACCTAAAAGGTTGCCGTTTCTCTATGGCTGTCAATGTCTATAGGTACTGTCACCGTATGGGTTAGAGGACCCATTGCATTTGGCTTTCCATCTGCTAGGTAGACTTATCTCGCTTTCTTAGCTTTCTTGGTGTGGAAACCATATTTGTCCCAGATTTTCTTGTCGATGAAAGCATCAGTAGCCCCACGAGTTGAGCATTCCATATATCATTGTTTCTTCGTGCTTTTCATTGTGTATTCTTGTTTCAATCTTCATATAATCTCTGTCTTCTTCTTCCCTTTACGTGTGTAGTGCCGTATAGTAGTTCATTAACTTGCTGGATTTTCCAGGTCCACATCTTGGATCTCCCAGACTACTATTTACTGGGGACCCTCATCGATTTCTGCCGGTGAATCTTCTGCGATCATTTCGCAAATGTTGCTGCTCTTTTGAGCTTGGCACCGGTTGTTTCCAGCAGTCCTGGTTCTTTGGTATCCACTGTCTGGTCGGCTTCAGCATTGTTGTATTCGATGTCCTGCTTTTCCGCTTCTCAAGCAGAGTTTTCTATTCATTCCTCTAGCATATTCTTCCTTCGACAAGTTCAGAGCAGGTCCTGCTCTCGATTTGTCCAACTCCATTGGTTCTCCTAGTGGTAATGCTCTGCTTTCACCTCAAGCTGCCTGCAGCTTCAAGTTTCCATCCACATTTCTGGATGATTGGGCCATCCTATGTGCTATGGTGTTCTCCGGGTTGTTTCAAAGTATGTTTAGTTTGCTTTCCTTATCGATCATCCATCTTGCAAATCGTTCTGCTATTGTGTAGCGTGAGTCTGTGATTCTCCATGCCTCTCGGAGTCTCTTGCTACAGTTTCTTAGGAGGATGATGTAGAGGGCAGCATAATCAAACTCTGTCTCATGTTCCAATAGTCGGCATTTATTCCAATGTGCCGAAAAGGTCTGTTTTCCTTGTTGGAGTTTCTCCAGCTTTCATCTTGCTGTCTCCAAATCGTTGGGATCTCTGAATTGTTCAAAGAGTATCGCCTTGAATTCCTTGTATGTGACCCATTCCCTCTGTTTCCTTCTATATTAGAAGGGCATAATCCATTGTCCCACAAGTCCTCTGAGTAGAGATTCCACATAGGGAATCTTTATCTCGTCGTGGAGTTCTCCATATCCCTTGACGGCAAAATACCCTTCGCAATGTGCCACGAATATTTGTAGCTTATTTTCGGCTCCTTCGTACATGTCAGGTTCTTTTGCTTTTGGTCGCTGGATATTTCCTTGTTCTGTGTTTCATGTTGCTGCAAGAGTTGCCTGAAACTGATTTTCAGTCATTCCAAGTATGCTAGTACCTGGTGCCGGAGCGGCCAGGGCCAGTGGAACAGGTACTGCTGATCCCGACATTCTCTCAGGTCGTGGGGTTCCTGCAGGAAAGCTATTGACTGGTGATCCTTTCTCTGTGGTCTCTGGACTTGCTGCCCTTAAAGGCTCTGCTGATATGTAATCTAGGGCGTCACTAAATGCCCCTAGGTTAAGGTTTTGATCGTCGATATCGATATCTCCTTCCCTATCTGGGATGAAGGATGCCATCTTATATTGTTTGGCATCATACTAGGTGACGCTTTGTAATGTAATGATCCCTTCTCGGATGGTTAGTTCTTGGCAACGGGGAACGATACTTCTCTTCCCTTTTTTCTTCTTCTTTCTCTTACGATAGCACTAGGCCTCTGCCTATGTTACCGATAGTACAAGACATCTATCTTCTATCAGGATTGCCTATCGTAAGCTTTCTCTAACTCTTCTCTGTGAGGAGCCTTTTCTCTGTGTAATGATAAATATTGCAATAGAGATAAAGATCGTAAAGGTGTCTTATATTCGTTAAAGTGATAAGTAGGAAAAGTACTTAGAATAAAGTGTGAAGAACCTATACTCCTCGGCTGCATTGGCCTCCTTATATAGTGTTCTTCCTGTCCATAGTCATATGACCCAAAGTAGTCACATGTGTGAAAACAAATCATAACAAACTATTCATGTGACCAAAGTAGTCACATACTCAAAACCCATGACCTCATACCAAGGTCATGTGCAAAATCTCATAAACCAATCATAACGTAATAAACAAATCATATAACTCGACTGAGTCATATGTGTGAAACCCATGACCTCATAATGAGGTCATATGCAAAACATAAATTATATGCTTAAGGCATACCCACAATACACACTCGCAAGGTATACTCATCAGGTGCACGTCTCATAACTCATAATTAAATCATGTGCAAAACATAACATAATAAATCATATGACCTAAATGAGTCATATGCGTGAAACACTAATATACCTATGACTCGTTATCATGAGTCATGTGAAAACCTTTTCCATGCCAAGTCACATTCGTGACACAGCTTCAAATTGTCAAAATAAAAGAAATACCCAAAGCCCAAGCATGTAGACCCGAAGGAATTATGACTTACAGAGCAAGGTTTATCTAGGTGAGGGAATACGATCAGTTACATATTATTCGAGGCGCAACACAGTAGCAGTGCAGTCCAAACACTTCAACGGAAGGTCCCAGAGAGTCTAAATCCTCTAGCCATCAACACTTGGTTAAATATACCCAGATATCATTCTCTATAAACTTCTCAACTCTTTTTACAGACTGCAAGCCTGCTGTAGACTTGCTAGCAGCCAGTTAGTGAAAGCGAACTGGAAAATGCAATGACCTCTCAGAGTTGGGAACAAGTGGCATGAGTGAGGATTAATCGTATTTAACCCAGAATTTCTTGTTTCTCTTCCTCTTCCAACGACTATGTTCAGGTCTAGACCCAGGAGTGGACGGGCCACTCTGATCACAACCCACCACTACAGGGTGGATGCCACCAGAGCTGTTACTCTGACCAGCTACAGGCTCAGCCATAACTGGCTCAGGCACCTGCCCTCCTACCTACACTAGAAGCATACACCTCCTCCAGTTCCAGCAAATCAGAAATCAGACCATCTATACCACCACTCATAACCACTACTACAGGCAAGGGCGGAATAACCACTGGTGCAATATTGCCCCATGGGCCCTCCTCTACTGGTCTTTAAGAATTCTCAGGGTCCAGCCCACCTCCAACAACTACGACTACTGTAGTAATCGAAGTAACTGAGGGGACAGGCAAAGATGGAATAATAGTAGAAGTGTCAGCAGTGACAAGCATAGAAGCCAAAACACAAAATGTTTTGCATTCAGAGATAAGGGTAGCTGACAGGGTAGATATTTCCTTCTTAGTGCAAGGAAATTACCAAGAAAAGACAGAGATGTAGTGCTAAAGATCTTCTTGACTACACGAGACAAAATGAATGACAAATGTAGAGAAGATGTAGTGGATGGATCAGAGGCTCACTTAGCCATTATGACTCTAAGGGGGTGACCAAACTGAACAACCATAAAGATGAGTAACAGGAAGTAAAAACTTCCAGCAAATATAGAAGGAGGAATAACAATAAGGTGCAAAAATGGTACTTGAGGTTAAAGACTTGAAGCCTATTGTGAGATATGAAACAAGGGCTCTCATTAGCTAGAGGTGAACCTTTACATTCCAAGGCCACGTGAAAGTTGTTAGAGTAGGTGGATGTGGGTATGAGAGAAGTTTACAGAATATTGTTTATTATTTGTTTTGTTCTAAAGTTGAAAGATAGGCAAAGAGATGGGGATATGCATTGATGAGTGTAGGAAACAATAGAATGGTTGAAATAGTTTCCTTATACTCTATATATTCTTATGCTTCATTTATTTAGTTTAGTTGAGAGTGGAAAGTGAATGAAGTTTCTGATTTACCTCTTTTATTGAGCCTACTTTAGTTCTTGTATTGAAGTATTTGACTGTAATACCTTTAATCTGTTTGCCCACAATAGCTCATATTATTTTAAAAGCAAGAACGAGAAAAGTACTGTATATACTCACTAAATCCACTATTGGAGATTGGAACTTAGCAGTTATGCAAAAGAAGCTAGCACAATATGCCAAGGCCTAGGGTGACCGGACTTCATATTGAAATTAAAGATTTACATGTCAGAAGAAAAGGTATGAATCAGGCTTTATGGTATTGATAGAATGATAATTATGTCTATACAAGTTCAATATCATCATTATCATCATTGTCAACATCAGCTTTTTCGTCCAGTAAGTTTAATTCTTCCCTCCAATCTCGAATTTCTGAATTAGTAAGGCCTTTGATATCTAATTCGTAATCAGAATGACCATCAATAGGTAAGGATAGCCTACTATTCCAGAAAGAGCGGCAGATAACATCTGCCTTTTTATGATAAAACTGATGGAAAGCACTACCAACATATTCTGTAATTAGGACTTGGCAATCTCCTATCCTCCAGGTTTCAAACTGTTCTGCCAATTCTAATTGGAATATGTGTTTGTCAGTATGGTCTCGTATAAGCTCTTTGAATGGTTTGTATACTGATATGTTGAGAGGTTGAATAAAACTAGAGTATCCAGTGGGGAAGAAGGAGGAGGTTATATTGTTTTGGTGAAGGAGATTATGGACTTCAGGGGTCTTATGGGAGCCCATTAAGTTGAGAGCAAAGAGGGTTGGTTGGCCTTTAAGAACTGGAAGTAAATAGTTGGTAATATACCTTTTGAATAGCTGATTGTTAATATAAGCTGTAGGATTGAATTCAACTAATACCTCTTGATCATATCAACGTCTTTCTTGCCTGTATTGCTTACTGGTACCATGAAATATAGCTATGGGAGGTACTTGAAAAACTCTATCTGCAATGATACAGAGAACTAAAGTAGCTTGCCACTTGTTCCACCTATTTCTTGATGTCTTTGTTCGAATTGTCTTTTCTCCCATCTTACTATTTGTTTTACCTTTGAAATAATCAAAGAGAATTGATATTTCGTCTAGGTTATATATATTTAATAATATATAATGACCAACAGGCTGTTCAACAACTATCTCCCTAAAGCTCATTGCCTGCTATTGAGAGTTCAGCTGATTAAACCGAAGCTAATCGAGAATGAGTATTTTATAATTTGCAGATATCATCTGGGCCTTATTGGTGATACAATGAAGGCTAATCTGATGTTGACTTAGAAATCCTCGAAACCATCCATTGCTGAAACAAAAGCTTGCAGGATCAGAATCTGATTATAGTGTATGGAATTAAAACTGTGACTGCATACCAAACCACTCTTGCTGTACTATTCTTCCTGCTTCCCTTCACTTTTCAAACTTCTCATATAACCTATCTTCTAACTCTGGCCATAGGACTCACCAACTATATCCAACTAACTCCTCCTTCTTAATTGGTTAGCTCTTTTCTATCCTTTCTATCTATTCATTCTTTCATATCCAATTACTAATAGTTCACTGAGGTATTCGATACATTTCTGAGACTTCTTGTTGTGTTATTTGTGGCTACTCTCCCTGCCTTAGAAGTGGAATCACTTGGCTCTCGAGAAAGGTAAGAACACAGAGCTTTTAGTTCTGGCTACAGGTTCATCGAGGATAGACAATTGGCTTTAATTCTTGCTGACTTAATTGACATTCATGAATAGGTTTGGGCATAGGCCCAGGACGGATTTTTGATGCTCAGATCACAGCCAGTTTTGCAAGTATGAAAGACTTGATATGCTATTCTTTCTTTTCATTCTTTTATACTCTTAAACTATCTTACAAATTCCCTTCCAATTCTATCCACTTCATATAAACTTCTTTTATTCTATACTTTAGAAATAAATATGAAGTATTGAACTTTAAAACTGGAATTAGGTATCTGTATGTGGGTTCTACTTCTCTATAGTTTCTCATTCTTGTCTTCAGATACCACATTCATGCTCCCTTTAAGTTCAATGAGTGGTGCTTACAATGTCATAAAGGTTATTTTACCTTACCTATAGCTTATAAGTTATGAGAAGTATCATCAAAGGTTTTTTAATTCTAAGTTGACAAGTTCACACTGTTGTCGTGACTGTTTTGACTCTTTCTTGATATGGTATTTAAAACTTCTGTTTAATTTCGGCATTAAGTCCCATCACTCGATCTCTTAGCATGTTGTGCCAACTCCCCTCCCATGTGAGGCAAGTCCCGATTCCTAATAGTGGATTTAGTAAATAAATACAGTACTTTGAAGTCAATCTAATTTTATTTCAACTGGTGCTGCCAATACTGTCATATGATGAGCTCCAGCTGGCACAGGACTACTGATAACCGATATACCACTAACTACAAGCTAACTAAGTCTACAGTCCTGCATGTACCATCCCCAAGTCATGCCTGTACGAGAACTAATTACAAGACTATCAAACAACTAAGTAGCCTCCCTTGGATGGAAGTGTTTCTTGGCTGCTCACCATACATTTCCCCTAAGGCACCGACTTCACAATCCTAACTCTCTTGGCATATCAACAACTCCAACACCTCAATGTTTGACTGCTGGTTAGTCCTACACATCAAACACCATATGCGATAATATTTGCGACGATACCTGTAACGACTACATATTAGAGCGTTACCTCTATCATATGAAAATACTGAATGTCCTCAGTCGAATTCACTTATCCTCGGTTGAAGCGGTAGACTGGGCAATAGTGAGACTTAATATCATAGAGAACATGGCATACGCTGGAAGTATGTGGAAGCAGATCAGTATGATCTCGAGAAGGATAAAAGGCAGCTTGTTTTCACTTGTTAGCTGTTTTCGTTTGTTATCCAATCTGTCTCTCTTTCTTCCGTTACTCACATTTGGGTCATAGCAGTCTTTCCTGTTTTATTTTATTCCCTATCGTTGTTCTTTGTGAGAATGTTTCTGCAGTTAGAATATTGAAATTCATCTTCACATCTTTACCCTACCTAAGTCAACATTGTCCAAATTGCTGCCGTAATGCTTGTTGTTTAAAACCCTCCTCAGTCCATGTTCACAGCCCCTCTTGTATGAAACCAACCCGGACTAAGTATAGCCAAAGCCAAACAAAAAACCAATCCAACCAAGTTCCTCACCCAAAGATCATATAAAACTCTACTATCTAGTCTAAATACCATTTCATAAAACTTCCTCCATAGTAAAAGCCTACCTAAGTATCCCCATTCAATGATCGTAGGACACTGCTACTGACTGCCCGGCAACCCACTTCAAATTTCATAACTTAAGAAATACCCAATACTGAAGCAGGTAGACCTAAAGGAAAGCCAACTTACAGAGTAAAGACTTTCCAATTGAGGCAGTACAAGCCATTGTAAACTATCCGAGGAGTACTACAGTAGAAGTATAGCCCAAATACCGTGATGGAAGATGACATAGAGATCAAATCCCTGAGCCATTAACACTTGGCCAAACAAACTCAGATATCATTACCTACAAACTCCTGCACTAACTTCACAGACAGTAGACCCTCCATAGACTCCGTAGCAGGTAACTTACTACCGCAAGCCAGTAAAGGCAACAACCTTGCAGAGTTGGAGACAGGTAGCACTGGTGAGGATTAATCTTATTTGATCTAGCACTTCTTGCTTTTCTTGCTCTTCTCACCCCAAGGTGGAGGTCCAAAAACAGAAGTGGATGGGCTACTACTATCACTACTGACCACTACAAGCAGGATACTATCCGAGGCATTCCCTCAACCAGCCATGAGCTGAGCCATAACAGGTTAAGGCACCTGCCTCCATGAAGGGGATGATACTACCACAGCTGGTGCCATAATAGTAGGATCCACTCAACCCATACCAAGAGGAAGAGACTCCTCCAGCTACAGCGAACGAGAAACTAGACTACCTATACCACTACCTGTAACCACAGCTGCAGGCGAGTGCAGTATAATCAAAGGCATAACATTCACCGAAAGGCCCTTCTCTGCTGGTCTCTGAGAATTCTCAAGGTCCAGGCCACCTCCCACAATCTTGACCACTGGAGCAACTAAGGTGACTGAGGAGACAGGTGTAGAGGGGATAACTATGTGAGTGTCAGCTGCCAGTACAGTGACTAAACCACGAACTATATCGCATTCAGAGACCTAGATGGCTGACAGAGTAGATGCATCCTTCTCAGTAAGATGAAGTTGCCAAGAAACACAGAAATCTGGTGCCCAAAATGAGGTACTTTGGTCTCTAGGATGAAGGTCATTTGAATAGCACAAGAGAAAACGACTGACATACATAATCGTGCCAAGGTTGCAGTGCTCGGGTGCTACAACCCCCGAAACTTTGCTAGCTTAGCCTTTGGGGGCACTCATCCTGAGTGCCTGATAGCTCAATAAAAGATTGCAGCTCAACGATAGATTGTGGCTCAATACAATTTTGTAGCTCAACAACTCATTGTAGCTTAACATCAGCTTGTAGCTTTATACAATTTTGTAGCTCAAAGTCAGTTCAAGGATCAATGAGGGTCTATGGCTCAATGATAGTCTATGTCTCAATAATAGCCTATAGCTTGAAACTGCCTATAGCTTAATAGAATTTTGTAGTTCAATACTATTACTTTATGACTTCATAAAAGTTGGGAGTATAAAGTATTTAAATAGATTAAGTTTCATGTAGTATCCCTTTAATAAATGAACTCCATCATCTCAACTTCAAACTCTTTCTATATATGAATCAGTTATGTCTTCTTCATCTGCTCTCATTCCTCTAAGTCAATGTGTGGAGGCATATTAAGATATTAAAGTATGGATCTAGGCCGCAATTACCTTCCTCAATGAGACTGGTGAAGATATACCCAATATTGCTGCACTAGCTTGTAAGTATGAAGTTCCAGAGTAGTGATTATGCAGAAGGTGGCAGGATCAACAATCTAGACAAGAACGACCTGCAGCAAATCGAAAGCTCTCTGAGGACCAGGAACTAGCTATTTGTCAATATCTAAATCGGTTGGATAATATCGGTACCAGTGCCTGGTTGCCAATGGTCACAGGTTGTGCAAATACAATTCTACAAAATGCACATACTGGAATGCTTCTTACATCTACTATAACTGAACATTGGGCACGAAGATTCCTCAAAGGTCATCCAGATTATTCTATTCGCAAGCAACGCTCAATTGACAATGATTAAAAAAATGCTCACCATCCTGATACCATTCGCGAATGGTTTGATAAATACGATACTATATGTCAAAAGTATATGATTCATACCTGTGATCGATACAACTTTGATGAAACAGGTTTCCGTATTGGAATTGGTAGAGATCAATGGATTATTACTTGAGATCCGAATAGACAAGCATATCTGGGCAGTTCTAGTAATCGTGAGCTCATTTCTGTTTGCGAAACAATTAGTGCTGCTGGATTTATACTGCCATCCATGATCATTATTCCAGGCATTATTCATCAGGAACTATGGTACACAACAATATCTATACCAGATAACTACCTTGTGGGCATGTCAGATACTGGATACAATAACCATTATCTGATGATGAAGTGGGTACACCACTTTGAACAATTCTCCTCTCAACACCAAGCTGGTACCTATCGACTCCTCATTTTCGATCGGTTTGGCTCCCATTGTACTAAGGAGTTCCTTGACTACTGCGACCAGTATCATATTATTATCTTCTGTCTTCCTCCACATTCGTGCCATCTTCTGCAACCTTTAGATGTTGTCGTATTTTGGCCATATAAGCATTACCATGCTGAATCAGTTGAAGTAGCTACTCGAACTTGTTGTGGAGATTTCGATAAATGTGAATTTTTAGACAAAATTCACACAATCCGAGAACAAACCTTTAACTTATCCGCTATCATATCCACATTTCATGCGACAGGACCTGTTCCCTATAATCCTGAAGTGGTAATTTCCAAATTATGGGAAGTGGCTATTCCAGTAGTCCAACCAGTTACCGAACCTTCTAAATCCTCTACAACTATTCCTCTTACGATTACCTCACTCGAGAGAATACGAGATGAATTACAACAAGAAGCTGGTAATTTATCACCAACCTTCCAGAATAAATTGAAGAGAGTACTACAAGGTGGATTGGTTCAAGCCCAATCTGGGGCTTTAGCAATGAACCAATTAGAACACACAGAGGCAGTTGAGCAGGTGAGAAATGCACGATGTAAGGCACAGAGTCGTAGACAGTTACAAAGAGGAGGAGTTATGTACCCTTCATAAGCTTGGCAAATAGCTAAGAAAAGTGTAGTTGCAGAGGTTGAGAAAGCAGAGATGCAATTGCGTAGAGAACACAATGCTAAGAGAAGGGCTCAGCAAGCTGAGCATAGAGTGTTTCAAAATGAGTTAAAGGTACAGGTAAAGCAAAGAAATTTGAGGTGTGCATGGAAAAGAAAAATATCCAAGATGATAGTTATTGGCATTAAACGTCAGGTGAAACTGGGGAAAATCAATATAATATAGAATATTAATTTACCTTCATGATAGGTATAGCATTACTCTGAAATTGGACCTACGATGAAAAGTGACTTGAAGTTACAAAATTGTATAGAGCTGCAAACTGATGTTGAGCTACAATAGGTTATTGAGCCACAAAATTGTATTGAGCTACAATCTATCGTTGAGCTGCAATCTTTCATTGAGCTGTCTGGCACTCAGGATGAATAACCTTGAAAGCTGAGCTAGCGAGGTTTCGGGGGTTGTAACGCCTGAGCACTGCAACCTTGGCATAATTAGAGCAGACATGGCAGAGGGGGTAAAGACTCACTTAGCCATTATAACAGTGAGGAGGTGACTGAAGTGAACAACTATAAAGATACGGAAATGGAAGTAAGAACATGCAGCAAAAGTAGAGAGAGGGATAGCCAGAAGGCCCTAGAATGCTGGACAAGATTAAAGACTTGAAGCCTATTATGAGATAGAAATCAAGGACTCTGACTGTTCAAAGACAGACCTTCATGTTCCGAGTTGGTGTGAAAGTAAGAACAAGAAAGGTAGTTAGACCAAAGTGTAAAGAACCCATCCTCCTTGGGCCCTATCGACCACTGATATAGTCGTTCTTTACACTAAGGCTATGTTAACACAGTAGTCACTTGCGTGAAACCAAATCACAACAAACTAGTCATATGACCAAAGTGGTCACATGCGCGAAATTCATGACCTTATGATGAGGCCATATGCAAAATACATAAACAAGTGTCCTATGATCAAAGTGATCATATGCACAAAACTATAACCTAATTGTAATATAATAAACAAGTCAGATGACCCAAAGTAGTCACATGCATAAAACCTATAACCTCATAATGAGGTCATATGTGAAATACATAAATGAATCATAATATCACTGAAATAGTTATATTCGTGAATGCCATAACATACCTATGACACAAAACTATAAGGCATTTGAAAACTGTTTCTTTACCAATCCACAATCGTGACAGTTCAGCCTGCTGCTTGTCCGAAGTTGATCTTTAGCTAGTATCCTACAGCTGGTCCACATTCCCTCTACTACAACATCTACTTCTTTAGTCTAGTACTGTAACCTTGTTTCTCAGCTCACGTATCCTGGTATTGCACTACTTGCTGGGTTCTACATGTTGGGGATACTGGACTTCTGGCTGCTCGCTGGCTACTCATTATCGAGACAGTTTTACACATGGCAGTCTGATGATGGCAGGCCTTAGTTCACTGTTTTTATAATTTTTTCTGTAGCTTACTGGTAGAGCTTTTCCTTATACTTTCCTTCCTACCCTGTTTAGTTTTCTTCTTGTTGACTACATGTAGTTAGTAGAAGAGATCTCATTTGGGGGTGGAATCTTCTTGAGTATTTGGTTGGCTTCTTGGTGAAAGTCTATTGCATTCAAGTGGTGATGTATGTAGACTAGACACCTGAGTTGATTGTCCTTATAGTATATGCAGTTGAGCCCATACCTGATGATCTTGCAGGTATGCATTTCTCTTGGTCTGGAGAGAATATGGTTTTGTTTACATCATAGCTAGTACGACATGTGGTATTTGGTTTTTTTATTTCTTTTCATTTTTTGAATTCTTTTATTTCTCCGATTCTACGTAATGTAAGGTCTGGGGGTCTGGCCAGCTTACACTATAGAGATCCTCACCTCCACTCCCCCTTGTTCTCCAGCAGTCAGAAGAAAAACAGTAACCCCAGAAGCCACACACTAGCAGTCAGGTACCTGATCTATAGATCCAATGACTTGAATACAGAGAGGTCTTGCCTAGAACCACAGATACCCAACTAGTTCTCAGTTTACAAAACTCACCCACCAGTCTCCCACAAGACTATCTACAAACAGTATAGACAGAAAGCCCAAAAACTCATTCATTAAAGTAAGGAAATCCACTATCCTGACAGTATACCCCCCTACCAAATAGAAGAAAACCCCAACCATGGAAATCCCAAACCACCGGCTAAGACCCATCCCTCACCTATGACGACCAAATTCCCAGCCAGACCAGTTCGGATCCACCTACTCCTTGGGAAGTCAAAATAACAAATAGGTACGCCGTACAGGTGATATAAACATATGTCTTGCGCACATAGCCTACTTATGTGAGCAGGAGAAACTGTATGGAAAGAGCACCCTCTGTGAGCAGAAGGTATTGGCAAAATGAGAGGCCCAAGCAGTCCATCCAGGAGGGCTAAAGGAGTTATCTGAGGCAGTAAAACAGGATGTAGTAGTAGAATATCAGCTAACAGTAGTAGGATACTAGCCAACACAACCAAAGAGAAAAAAGAGAAGCAAGGCCCAAGGTTCCAGAGCTAACCCAACTGAAGCCGAATCATTGCCATCTTACTGCATCTCTCATGTAGTCCCCTACTCTGGGAGAGATAGTGTCACTTAGTGAAAGGAATCCCATCAGCAATAGGGAGGCAGAAGGGCGTGAAGAGGAAGGTGGTATAGCTTGAACTAGGTGACTAGGTGGGCGTGGTCAAACCTTACCGCGAGACAGACACTGAAGTGACTAGGCAAGGCATTCCCCAATGGGGATCATTGTAAGTGGTGAGAAAGATGTCTGCTACTGCCTGTGCCGACTGGAAGCCAAGAGAGGAAGCGAACCGTGTTAAAAATAAGTGAGCTCCTATTAGCAAGACAGGACTACTGGGCAAGCCCAGATAACTCCCCCATCAAGTGGACAAGAGATAAGTGAGGCGAAGGCGGGAGAGGATAGAAGAGTTAACCATACTCCTAGACAGCAACTATCAAGAGGGCAGAGGGGAGTGGAGGGACCCACGATAGTTGGTATAGTGTTGCCAAACTCTGTGGGAGGAAAATAGCAGTGACTGAGTGTAGCTGCATGTGGTATTCTTGTATCTTAATAACGAATAATGTGATTATAAAAAAATAAAAAATAAAAAATAAAAAATTACCTCCTATACAGACTGCTCACTTAACTGCTTATGTTCTTTCCTATACTATAAGATTGAACGTATACTTTGAAACCTACAAACATCTCCTGAGATGCTACTTGATATAGTGGTTTTGCTTATCGGACTAAGTCAAGACTAAGAAGATATCGATAGTCACTATCAGAAGTTGTAACAAAGACAAATAGTCTCAGAGCTATCAAGATATCAATAAGGTAAGGTAATTACCTGTTGAAGAACTAATATAAGAAGTAGGATTGTTACATTCTCCCAGAACAAGGAACTACATAAGAGATGCAGTAATACACCTGAAGGTATTGGGAACTCAAGGAGGCCAGCTAGTTAAAACACAAACATGTCTCCAATAGTTGTTTTGGCATTTGAGTCTTTCCCTCCTCTTCTCACCTCTGTTCAATTGATTAGTACCCTACTACCATCCTACTGTTCACCTCGGCTTGCATCCACTCAAGTGCCAAACTTATCTTTTTCTCCTGACTGGCATCCTACTGCTGGCTAGCATCCTACTGACCTTTTTTCTTCCCTTGAGGCCATGTACCCTCTCTTCCTAGCCCTACTTGGAAGATGGCCTCGGTTTCTTTGCACTGCCATGTACTCGTTGCTTCATCTTAGAGGAAGTTTTCTTCTTACTTTTTAGCTTCTCCTCACTCCTGCTACCAGACTCTATGTCTGCGGATATATTTATCCAACTAGTGCTCAGGATCGACTATTGAGTTTCTAGAGCTATGTGAATCTGATAACCTAGGCCATATGATTTTGGACTTAGGTTCTTAGGTTTTGGTGTTTCCTTTGCTTGAAAGTTTTTCCTTCATGTATGTTAAGGGGTGTTCTCTGTCTGTGTGAGGGATTTCCTTGGTTTTGGTTACTTTGATGTGGTTTTTTAGCAGTATGAACTGCAGGTTGCTGCTCGGGGAGTTTTTTCTACCTACTCGCTTATGTGGGAAGGTTTTTCTTCTGGCTGCTGGGGTATAGACAGGGGTACAGGTTTAGGTCTGCATAGCTCTGTTGACGTGACCTGTGTACCTTGAATATAAATAAAACTGGATATAAAATAATAATAATAATAATAAGGAACTGTTGTTCTTTCTTTCTTACAGCTTTACTCTCTTCTTAGAATAATATCTCCAAACACTTCACCCTCCTATCCTAGTAGTGTCTCAGAATTTCTTAAAAATTTACAAGATACTTAACAATAGGTTATAAAGCAGAGTCATTGAAAACCTCCAAATTATTTCATGGAATCATATAAGTTTGAATAGGAGTTGTAAATAAAAAAACCATTCTGCGTAGTACAGTAGTGTCAAGGTAGCCAAAAACCAGGAGTGGCCGAGAACCCCGTACTCAAACTTATGGGAAATGGTCTCCTAACAGAACAGTCGCAGTGTTTCCAAACAGGAACTTGGCCTTTGAGCTTTATCTGATGTTGGCAGGGTACTCAGGGGTAGGCATAAGTTGGGGGCACTTCCGGATTGGGGAGGGTCATTATATGAGAACTAAAACAGAATAGGAAGGTTGAGTGATAAGTAGTGACTACAGTCACAGGCTAGCAAAAATCGAGCGCACTTCTGGTTCTGGTATAGAGGGTTGAGTAATATCTTGTGATTACGGTTGCATTTCTTTATTCTTTTATTTTATACCGTTACAGATCATAAAGGTTAAACTAATATACCGTGGCACCTCCTTCAGCATCAATCATGGCCTGTAGCCATTGAGGCATACTATCTATTAAACTGTAACGATCCCTCCTTGGATAATTAGTTCTTAGTGATGGGGAATGATAATTCTCTTCTTCTTCTCCTTCTTTCTTCGTCTTACGATATCACTAGGCCTCTGCCTATGTTACTGATAGTACAAGACCTTTGTCTTCTATCGGAAACGCCTATCATAGGTTTTCTCTAACTCTTCTGCATGAAGAGCTCTCCTTGGCGTAACAATATCATTGCAATAAAGATAAATATCATAAAAGTATTTTAGATTCGTTAAAGTAATAAGTAGAAAAAGTACTTAGAATTTAATCTAATTTTATTTAAACTTGTACCGCCAACACTGGCATACGACAAGCCCCTGCTGGCACAGGGATAGTGCTAACCGGTATACCACTAATCCTAAGCTAACTAAGTCTATGGCCCAGCACCTGCCATCTCCGAGTCATGCCCGCATGAGAACTAATTACAAGACCATCAAACAACCCAGCGCCCGCCCCAGTCCAAGTCTGTAGCCCCTCTAGTATGAAGCCAACAATCACTAAGCGTAGCCGAAGCCGAGTAAAAGATCGACCCAACCAGGTTCCTCGTCCAACAAAAATATAAAATCACTACCACCCGGTCTGAATACCGTCCTACAAAACCTCCACCACAGTAGAAAACCAACAAACCAAAATAAATATAAACTACAGGTGACACAATGGCAGAGAGGAGGTGACCAACAGGTCCACCTCTCGCATCTGCATGCCCGGCCATCGACCCTATGAACCCACTTTGCCAAGTGCCTCTGAAGAGCATAATGGTGAGGAGGACCTATACCTGCTGCCTGTCCCCCAAAAAAAGAATCCGCAAACAAACGAAATACAAAGAGGTGGTGACAGACCGAAATGGTCAGTGGGGCCTATCTCCCACCCGTGGTGCCTTGTCCCCGCCAGCCATACCCAAAACCAAACAAAAGAAACCAAACAAACCCCACAAAATCCAGCACGCAAGACCTAAACAAGTCAAACCAGGTGGTCGCAACCCACTATCTGCACAAGTGGCCATCAGCCAACTGGTCCGTCGGGGAGCTTTACAGCACCCAGCAGCTTTGCCCAACGGCCCAAGCCGGACTGGAAACACTTAATTAGACCTCGCCCAGCCTGACGCAGGCCCAACCGGTGCTCACAGGTGCTTCCCCCCCCCAATCAGCCCCCCCCAAGCCCCACACACCAAACACCACAGAGCCCATCCAGCCCCCCCAGCCCCTCAGACAGATCAACCATCCGATAGCTATTGGACAGCATATACCCAGCCCCATCAGGCAGCCATTGCTCTTGGTCACATGAACGGAGCCCCAACCCTCAACACCATATAGCTGAGGGGGGCCCACCAGTCACAGCCGGAAGCCACAATGGAGGCAGCACTAATACCGGAAGGCATTAGCACCAGCCATACCGTCCAACCCAGCCGAACCGAAGTCCAACCGAGTCGGGAAAGAGTAAGCAGAGTCAGCCAAGGCCAGCCCCACAGGTCCGGCAAATACACAGACTGAATAATGGGCAAGAGGCACCCCCAGCTGACATGACAAGAAGGGAGGGGCAAGGAAAACAGAAGCAGTCAAACAGAAGGTAGGCCCCACTTACAATGGGTGAAGCCACCAATTACAAACCACAACCGAACCAACCCAATACCCAGACAACGCGAGTGTTCGGCAGCCAATCGTCCCACACCACCCCAGGTAGTCATAGATAACCACACCTGGGAGCAGAGTCTTTCAGGGTCAAAGCCATCTCCACCAAAGCATTGAGGAGACACCTGACTGAACCACTGTAAATGCCACAAGAACAAAACTCCAAGGGAACAGCGATAAACAACATCAAAGGATTTCCAACCGTAGAAACATGTAGTAACGAGAAGGGGGGGGGCCGGTGAGGCCCCCTCCCCAGTGGATTGATGCAGCTGGTACAACTTGTTGAATCCCCCCAATCGAACGCGAAACCTGCGAGTAGACAATAGACAGAAAGCCGTAGACTTTTTTTACCGAAAGGGGCTTGTAAGCGACCGTGATGAAGTGCTCGAAGTGAGAGCATCGTGAGAAGCCATCAGGCAACGAAACGAGAGGCAAACAAGTAGTCTGCCACACAACACCTAACAGACCTCAACACCAAAGACCCCAGGAACTACTGAGCGAACTCAGATATCTCACCCAGAATCCAAGGCATCAAGGCCCATCATGAGGGTGAAAGAAACGCTCGGGGTGAAGCGATGGCAAGGACGAGGAAAAGTACTTAGAACAAAGCGTACAGAACCTATCCTCCTCGGCAGCATCAGCCTCCTTATATAGTGTTCTTCCCGCCCATAGTCATGTGATCCAAAATGGTCACATGTGTGAAACCAAATCATAACAAACAAGTCATGTGACCAAAGTGGTCACATGCTCAAAACCCATAACCTCATAGCAAGATCATTTGCAAAAACTCATCAACCAATCATAATACAATAAACAAGTCATATGACTCCACTGAGTCATATACGTGAAACCCATGACCCCATAATGAGGTCATGTGCAAAACATAAATCATATGTGCAAGGCATACCTGCAAGGTACACTCGCAAGGCATACTCATTAGACACATGTCTGACAACTCATATTTAAGCCATGTATGAAAGTATCACAACTCCCACATATAACAAATCATATGACTCGAATGAGTCATATGTGTGAAACAATAACATACCTGTGACTCATAACCATGTGTTACGTGAAAACTTTTTCCTCGCCAAGCCACATTCATGACATAACCCCATGAGCCGTTCACTAGGAATCCCCTACCAAACAATATTCAAAGTCCATTCCAAGGCTGGAATATCTCCAATCCTACCCCAGGTTTCCCCCAGCTCTGACTCCATATCAAGCCATAGTGCTTCTATGAGGTTCAGATCTGGAGATTGTGCTGGTCATTTGATTTGTTCCATCTCATTCAGTTGTCTGTATTGTCTAACTGCTCCTTTATGACCGGGAGCACCATCCTCTACAATGTCAACCCATACATATTCCTTGCAAGCCTTATGCCAGAATGGGACCAAATGGGGTTTCATGACCGTCTCCATATAAACCACTGAATCAATCTTTGCTTTACCAGGAATAAAGACCAGATTTGACTTTAATGTACCACAAAAAGTACTCCATACTATTTTTGATTGTTGTCCAGACTCATAGGTGTCATTAATGCAATCAGGATGATATTCTTCTGATGCCTTGCATGTAATCCAGGATCGGTTACTAAAGCCAGCCGTTGGAAATATTGATTCATCTGTCCATAAAACTCAAAGCTAATCATCCCATATCCAATTTAAAAGCTCCTGGTACTAGGCAACCCTGATGGGACAGTTATATGGCTGTATCGCCAATTTTTGCCAAGGAACTCGCCTGTAGTATCCTATAAAGTGCATTACTCTCTTCACTGTATCTGGACTGCAGGCATAATTCATCTCAATACAGATAACATCCCAGCTCATCCAGCGTGTTCTTACATCACATGTAATAAAGGCTTCAAGCCGCTGCTTCTCGGCATCATCGATTATAGGTGGGCAGCCAGTCTGGTGTCTGTTTGAAGGGGTGCCCGTTTCCCTTGCCTGCTGATAGATCTTTCTACTTGTTAGCTATTTCATCCCTTAACTGTATTTATGTGTTATTACTTACCTTCTAACACGTTTGCCTATCAATATTTAAATGTTTTCCAATCTTGGTCCAACTCCACTCAGCTTCTCATAAGGTTATTACCTTAATGTGTTCATCCCGGGTCATCTCACGGTGCCGGACACCTTCTGGGTGCTGTTCACGTATTCCTTTTTGCTTCATATCACAATGTTTATGCGGCGTTTGGGGTATGCGGAGTTTAGGCATGCGGTCGCAATTTACTCTGCTATGGTACCGTGGCACCTATGGAATAGGGGCAAAAATTGCAGGGATCGGGTCTCATCCAGCAGCGCCCGAGATACCCCTACATCCAAGTACAGTCACACTATGTCACGTGCACTTCTGTTAAAATATGACCCGTTAAGGCCATGGTCCTCTCTGACCTCTCCTGAAGCGCAGGCCCAAGAGCTCGACCGAGTGAGCATCTATGGATGCAGACAATCAATTGTTCGGACTCAACAGGACATGCAAAACGGGTAACAGTCAGCGTGCTTTAACTTTACCGGTGATTCGAGTTTTTTTATTTCTCACCAATCCGGACAACAATAGAATCATTCGGGCATTTTGATTGGTCAAATCGATAGGCGTTGCGGATTCCACGTTCGTCAGCTCTGAGTCACCCTTTTCCCTCTTGCGGTGAAAAGGTTACAATTTGTTTGTTCACAGGTGAGTCCAACTTTCCTCATCTTTCTTCCCTCTCCCCTCTCCACCTTTTCCGACACCCTTCCAATTCAACCACAATCCCCTTCACCCCTATACTCCTCCCTCTCCAAAGAAAAACATTTATAAGCGAAGAGCGGAACCATGAATCTCCTTGATATTCCTTCCGAGCTCTTGTTGTTGATAGGGGAGGAACTATCTGCTAAAGATCTCACTGCCTTCACAATAACTTCTCGAGCCGTCCATTCCCTCCTAATTCCCCGCCTCTATTACTTAGGCGCGCAACCCTCCGAGACAAATCACTTTCCCCCACTCTACTGGGCCGTGCAACACGGTCACCTTCCCCTCATCCACGGCCTCCTCTCCAAAGGTGCGAACCCCAACGGCCCGCACTACAAGTGTGAGCTAGCGGGTTGCACCGGTCGGCACATCTCCACCGCCCTTCACTGGGCCACAAAAAGCAATAACGAAAAGGTGATCAAACTCCTCCTCTCACACGGTGTTAGTGTCAACGCGCCCGACAACCACAATGCAACCCCCGTCCATTGGGCTTGCGGCAACAGCACTATTCCAGTTTTGAAACTTCTCGTTGATCAGGATGCCAATTTGTCTGCAACAGATGGAGACGGTGACCCACCGATTGCTTGGGCCGCGGAGAAAGGAATTCCAGATGTCTTCGAGTACATGCTTTCCCGTGGTGCCGATATCAGAGCTATCAATAATTCCGGGGCGACACTTTTGCATACCGTATTTCTGCGTGGCGACAAGTATATCGCAAGGCATGCCGAAGTCGTCCGTATCATGTTAACCCACAATTTTGACATGCTCGCACACGCCGACAACCATAGAGATGCAGCTCTCCACCTTGCAGCCCGCTGTGGTTCTCTCGAGGCTGTAAAACTCATGCTAGACGCAAATCTCCCTCAGCGCCTAGACGTCAACATGCGTGGCTCAGATAATTCAACCCCGCTTTATCAAGCCTCGGAATGCGGCGAACTCGAGACGGTGGAATACCTGATTTCCAAAGGGGCAGATGTCAACATCCCAAACTCCTCGGAATTCACACCCTTACACATTGCAGCCAGTTCTGGGCGTCTCAACATTGTCCGCGCTCTCGTCAACGCGGAAGCTAATGTGAACGCTATCAGAGCTCCTTTCACTACAGTTCTGTACGACGCCGTCTTCGCTAAACACGTTGATGTCGCTGAACTCCTCCTCGAGCACGGTGCGGACGTAAATGGCTATCTCCCACCCACAACCCGCAAGACTCACCTTCACATTGCGGCTGGGAACCCCGCCATGCTTAGAGTCTTGCTAAAGCACGGAGCCAACGTTAACGCTAAGGACAGCACCGGGTCGACCGCACTAATGTACGCCGCTTCTCACTGGGAGAATCCGCAGATGTGTGAGATCCTACTAGAGCATGGGGCCGACGTTCGCGCTAGGGACAATGAAGGTAGGAAGGCGTGGAATAGGGCTCACGAGACCGGAACGAATGCTACAAAGAAGGTCCTTGAGAGGTACATGGATATCTGGCCTGTGAAGAATGGTGAAAGCGTTAATGACATGGAGGAGGAGTTTATCGGGAGCCCGACAGAGAGCTGGGAATTGGAGAATTTCTTTGTAATCGAGGAGGTAGATGCACAGTTGGCCGCGGCAGCGCGGTCCCAACAAGAGGCTTCCGAGCAGGAGGCAGTTGAAGAGGTGGAGGGCGCTGATGTCCCCACACAGAATGCAATAGAAGCGGAAGGCGAGGACATCAACCTGTAGTCGCATGGTGTACAGTTCCATTTCACCTTTCCCCTTTACCCTATCTTTTTCCTTTCTTTCACCTTCTTTCATCTCCTTTCTATTTGTACAACTTACCAAAAAAGTCTCGAGCAAGGGGATAGACCATTATCGATTGCGAGAATAAATAGTCTCTTTTGCCGGATGGGGGCGGGGTGGCTGGGTCGGTGGATTCCGCCCCCATTTGCTCTCTACTTCCCGCGTTTTATCTTTTTTTCATTCCATCTTTTCATTTTCCTTTCACTTTCTCTTCTCCACTTTTTCTCACAAATGTCTAGTTTGCGTCTCGCCCACGTATCTGAGTGGGATACCGCATTGGTACTATAGCTTTGTTGGAAGACCTGGATTGTATTCGTAATGTTTTGACGTTTGTGAACACGCCTGAGTCCGCATTTTCCTGCATCTGTATCTTAGACCAATAGCACAGCCCGACAACGCACGAATCAAGGAACTGTGACCTGGACCTAACTAGTTGGACGATTGAAAATGCTCCTGAGATTAACTCTTTTTCCTACGAAATCTACTTCTCGTTATATCTGATGCATCGGGTCCTGGCGCTATAGTCTATGAAGACCCGGACGTGTCCACAAACGTCAGAACCTTAGGAGTACCGGTAGGTTAGGCTAATGAGTTGGGTTCACAAAATATTTAGCGCCATTCTTCTTCTATCCCGACACGCTTTGTGAGGGTCACGATGTTTTGAAGTGCAGATGCTTGGGCTGTGTGGAGAGAATAATTATGATACTTGTAATTGTCAAGGGGACAATGTCGATCCGGGTAACAGGTGACATCCGCGCACTCGAACTCGATTCCTGCTACTGTATTGTCCGGGGACAAAATTAACTAGCTCTCAACAGCAATAGCAACGCTCCCCTCCTCATCACCCCGCTCCCTCAACACTTCCTAAAGAAATTGCTCTACACCAACCAAAACCAAACCAATTTACTTAAATTTTTTTTTTCAATAAACTAGGCCTCCTATTCTTCACAGTCATGCCAAACAGCCTATTCCCTCCAAGCACCTTTCTGAGTTTACAAGGGGACGAATTCTCGGGTTACGCAAGCCTCTGATGACAAATCACCAAATTTCCCACTACCTTGACATTCCTCTCAGTACTGTTAAAAGCACATTTGCAAAGAGAGATCAAGAAGGCAAGGAGAATGAAGGTAGAGGAAGACATCTTAGAACTACTGTAACCGGTACGGATACTTGGTTTTGTTTTATGTTTTGTTTAAGTATCGCTTTGATACTTGGTTTGTTTTAAGTATCGTTTGATACTTGGTTTTGTTTTATGTTTTGTTTAAGTATCGCTTTGATACTTGGTTTGTTTTAAGTATCGTTTGATACTTGGTTTTGTTTCATGTTTTGTTTAAGTATCGCTTTGATACTTGGTTTGTTTTAAGTATCGTTTGATACTTGGTTTTGTTTTATGTTTTGTTTAAGTATCGCTTTGATACTTGGTTTGTTTTAAGTATCGTTTGATACTTGGTTTTGTTTCATGTTTTGTTTAAGTATCGCTTTGATACTTGGTTTGTTTTAAGTATCGTTTGATACTTGGTTTTGTTTTATGTTTTGTTTTAAGTATCGCTTTGATACTTAGTTTGTTTTAAGTATTGTTTGATACTTGGATTTGTTTTATGTCTTGTTTTAAGTATCGCTTTGATACTTAAGGAGTTTTACCAAAGTGTATCGATTGATACCTTTGATTAGTTTCATTCATGCTAGACATGAACAGATTTGTGTATTTAAAGACCGCCTGTTTCTACGATAGAAAAGGCAGACTTCGACAGACAGTATTTCAATATACTTGGTTGAACGGTTACTTCTTTGTTCCCCAGTACACCCTCGAAGCCTCCTTTAGTTCTCAGCTCTCGCCTCCTCTCTGGAAGAGCAGGCCACCTGTCAACTATCGTACCTATTACCGATAACGTGATTAGCACCTTGCGAACACGTTACAACTACCAAGTTGCAGGATGATGCTATGGTAGAGGAAGCTCTCAAAAATCACCATACCAGCTACTCTGAGATTGCTGAGAGAGTGGCTCCCAATGTTTCTGCTAAGACTGTGAAGAGAAGACTTGCACAAAAGCTTCTTAAAAAGTAGATGGCACAAGAGAGGGTTCATTTGAATGAGGATCTAGCTCAAAAGAGATTGGAATGGGCATTAGCCCATAGGAATTGGACAAGGCAGATGTGGAGAAGGAAGGCAATGTGGGGGGATGAGGTAGCTGTGGAGAGGGGAGGAGGAAAGAGAAGAAAATGGGTATTTAGATACCCAAAAGAAAAGTGGAATAAGGATTGTGTTGAACCTACTGCTAGGAAAGGAGAGAGAAAGATTAGTCAGATGATGACTGGTTGTTTCCATGGTCAAACTCATGGTCTTTTTTTACCTGTTTTTCCTGATCCTACTTCTGCTGGAGGTGGAGTAACTGGAAAGTCAATTATGGATATTTATGATCAATATGACTTTCCAGGGATATGGGAGGATATCAAGGAGCATGTTGGAGAGGAAGAGGTATTTTTGATCATTGACAATGCTAAGACTCACTTGCCTTTCAGGAGATGGCTCAAGAGAAATGTAATTTCTCTTATGGAAATTCCTCCCTATTCATCAGACCTCAATCCAATTGAAAATGTTTGGTCTCTTGTGAAAGACAAGCTTCATAAGCACTATCCTGAGCTGTTTCTCCTGAAGGGCCCTGTCAATGAGATCAAAAAAATTATAGAGAAAGCTATCACTCATTGTTGGGAACTTCTGGACCCAAAGGTTTTTGATACTTTGGCAGGATCAATGGTGGATAGGGTGGAAGTAATTATTAAGGCTGATGGATGGTATACTAAATATTAATTTCTACTATGTATTTATATTTTTTAATTTTCTTTTGGGTTTTCATGATAGTGGGTTGGTGGGGGAGTGTGGTTGTCATCACTGAAGATTTTCCGGCCATTGACAGCTAGTTAATTTTGTCCCCAGACAATAGCTCCTCCGATTGTTAAACCTGAGGGTGTGTGAGTAACTTAAGATCTTGGCACCCCCCATATTGCACTGAAAGTATAACACTTGACGAACTCAATTAACTCGTTTTATGGATTACACGTAAGGATGATTCTGAGTAATATATAAAAAAGGTCCTATCACATGAATGATTAAAGGATCTTAGGAGGTATTCGGCCCGTTTATGATTTTGTTTATGAAATCAGTCTTAATGGTTTGAATACAAATTATGGCAATTTTAAAATAGTTAATGATGAGTAAAATTATGCAAAAGAAAAATTAAAACAAGTTAATTATTTCAAGAATACAATGATTGAAATATCACAATACTAAGATTGATTTTAAAATTAAAATTGTATTAGGTCAAACTCTATATTAGTTTCAGAACCATCTTGTCTGACAATGTATTTATATAAGAAATGGCCTACAAGTCGAATGGGTCAGAGAAATGGGCTGATCAATCTTGCTGGTATTAATATCCTTTGAATTCTTTTAGGTTTAGAATTAATTCCATTTGAGAATTTTAGGGAAAAAACATATATGAGCCTGTGCCAATAGAAAATCCACTTTTAGACAACAACTACAAAACATTTATTTCTGCTACACTACCTAACTAGAGGTGTAGAGTATATATCTAATAGCTTAAAAAAATATTTTTGAAAGTATGATGACCTCCCTAGTATCCTCTATATGCAAAGAAGATAAAATTTCCAAAATCTACATTTAGTATTTAAAATAACTTCTACATTTCATGTATAAGTATAAGTAATAATAATGGCTGATTCTTCAGTAGCTGTGGAGTTATTTGATATAAAGTTGACTAATCTATTGATTTTTGCTGGTTGCAATAAATTAAAAATAACCATGTCTTAAAACAACTTTCTTGAGTCTCTTTGGTTGTAAGGCATTTTCTCACCCTTAGCAAAAATGTTCAAGAGTCAGGTTTTAATTAGCACAGGCTCATATAATATGATAAAACTAAAGACTATTTAGATAAAGTCCTCATACAATAAATAATAGAGTTAAGGCAAGTTCCTTTATCTTCCTACATTTTGGCAGATAGCATACTATGAGTTACTACTATTATTGTATCTTGTAAAAATGATAAGTAGTTAGCTAAACCTAGGGTAGCAGAAGTATTATTCAGTAGTTGAGGTAGAGTTTAATAAAAAAATCTATATGAATAATAGTCTCAATTTACAGTATATTGAGAAATATCTGACTCCTGTATAAGGAGTACAAGCAAATTTCTTTTTATTGAATTTTATCAGATCTTATAAATATCAACTATTCTTGAAAAACTACTGTCTTATGTTATTATACCATCTATAACATTTGATTATTGTACTGATTTGCTACTACTTTTCAATATGATAGTCAATTACTCCTTTAAAGTAATTATTTGAAAGCTTGCTAATAGTGTAATCTTTAAGGCTGAGAGTGCAGAATTATTCTGTAAGTAGATAGTTTATCAATAACACATTCAGACAACATTCTATATTCAATATAGTTTTTACAAATTTCATGTAGAGAAGGGTAATATTATGCATAGAGTATTCAGAAAAGTTTGGCTATTAATTGGTATTAATGGAACATGTTATTCTGAATTAGATATTAAGGGATTCTTGGAATTACAGATTGGAAATTTGTATCTGGAGTTTGGAATGATTCAAGAGATAGCTGCTACTACTATTTCTGAAGTTTGTAATATGATCCAAGTATTGTGTTTGAAGATAATTCTGAACTTGAACTTCAAGTTTAGTGATTGAATATACCATGGCATTCTTCAATCCAGCACGACTTGAGATCAGAGAAAACCACGTTAGTGTTACCAGCAAGAAGAATGGCGACGAGGAGGAGAAACCAGAATATGATATTTTCAAGTTTCTTCCCAGCACTCTTAATTTCAAAGCATTTTTAGAGAGGACTGCTATTACATACCACCAACAATTGGTCATTTTGATTGGATCTGGGTGGGATGCGATAGCAGTTCTTTTGAATTTAAATATACTTCGACACTACGAGTACCAGTAAATTACTTGTGTAGGTTGAAGATCTAAGACATGCCATTTTCGTCATTGTTGATCATGGGCCCAAAATGGTTAGACAAGGTCCAGACTAACCAGTTTCAGCCTTGATGGCAGATTGCCGAGATAGCGAATTCCAAGAGTTTTTACGGTATTGTCCTGGTACTTGTACGGTACTGTACTCGAGTAGCCTGCCGGCATTGTAACCAACCCCCAGAGCTTTCTAGATTCTCAGCTAGCACTACTTTCATCCTTGTCTGAACGACGGAATGATTAGTAAGGATGACTCATTGGGGTGCTGGGGTCAGGCATGGGAACTTGAGTGACCAGATTTCATCCGGTTGAGTCAGCGGGAGAAGAAAAGGTCAGCACAAAAAAAAATCCTTTTAGCCATTGACCGGGACGGACATGAGGAAAAACACGGCCGACCTTACTCCGGTTTTTATGGCACGGCGAGTTCTCCATATTCACATCCTAAGAAACGAGGACCATGACTAGGTACATTGAATCTCTGGCAGAGGACCCTTTCCAGCTCCGGTGGTGGACTACCATAGGAAATATCGGGCCGGGTAACACAATCGAAAAAGCTATTCGGAGAGGTCTAGTCAAACCTCGCAGTCCCTGAACCCGTTAATATGGACAACCCGCTATCTAGTGTGAAATGATGCGAATTCACTTATTCGAAAGGGACCACAGCGAAACGTGGCCTGTTGTCCCGAATCAATCGATGTATCATACCGGACAGATTTTTTGGATATAGGCCGTCGGGGGTAGCGAAGCGCGACTGCATTTGTTCGGTATGTTGCTGTAAGAGCTATTTGGAGGTCAGCTACGCCGTGCAATACTGTCCCTAAGGCATCACGGAGGGTATTATAGATTCCTTGTTGATTATCTACCGGCATTCCCAGATGAGCGGTATTTTATAAACTCCGATGGCTTATCACCGTCTCCCACACACATCCCAACTGATAGTCTATACCCCCCCAGACTGATTTGACAGTACGGAGGTAAAATGCCCAAGGGGTCAACGAACGGGGGGGCTCAACGAATAGGTCATCTCTACTTGTCGAATTCAAAAGTATTGGGAAATCTTGGCGCTAAGATATGATAGCTGGGGAAGTAAATGAGAGAGTGACGAGTGGAGACAGAGGAAGAGTAAGAGAAGAAAACAGTTTAACATCTGTACGATTAAGGCCTGAAATTTATTTCCTCCCTGAATAGTAATACATCGTAGTATAATATCTGGTAACTTAACAATCTCATGATTGATTTCTTCAATCATAATCCTTTTCCATTCTTCTTTTAGGACAAGCTCCATTGCTCCTGGAAGGCAGATTCTCTCAGTATCACAGCAGCATAGTAACCTCCACTTTATTATTCTCCATATATATGTTCAATAGGATTGAGGTTGGGAGAGTTTGGTAGCCAATTCACCTTTGATATGCCCTCTCTAATCTGCTCCTGGTTTGTAAAATAAGAATTGTGATAAGGAGTATTATCCTCCATGAGTTGGAAGAGTTGGCAGAGTGAGTTGAGGGTGGAGTGAGTAGGACAGGTTGGTCACAGCAGGGGGTAATACAAGGCAGTAATATATCTCCAAGAGTCAATTCCTTTGACATCCTTCCTAACAGCTCATACTATTTTAAATTTTCTTACTTGCTATGATTGGATAACTTTTAACTTAATTATTTAACCCCGATCTTTTGCTGCCTTCTGAAGCCTTTTTGCTTCTCCAAGTACTGCTAGCTCTACCTTCCTTAGCTTTTGCCATTCTTCTGTTCCTTTTCAAGCCCAATTATGCTCCTACTCTTCCTTTGCAGCCTTCGTATTCCATTCCTATAGCTTACTCATAGCCTTTACTTTCTCCTCTTTTGACTCTTTAGGCCATATATAGAATGGCCCCTTCTAATTCTACCCAATAGCCCCCTAGCATAATATAATAGATATACTATACTTTTTTATTTTTTTTATTTTTAAATAATTTTCCTCCTATCATTCTCCTTTTTCTCTCCAAAATAGGTTTACCCTAAAGCCTGCCCTAATCTCAATCAGTAAACCCAATATTTCCTCACTATTTGATTAGAAGTCAAAACTTCTACTTATCACAATATTTCTAATATATAAATTAGTACTAATTTTTAAATAAGTATTTGGATATTTTTTTTTTTTTTTTTTTTTATAATCATTTAGTTGTTTAAGGTACAAGAACATTGCATGCAGTGCTAGCTATGGCGTTAAGGAAACCCCTCCACCCCAGACTAAGAGAAAACCCGTACCCCCAAGACCCTCTGGTATGGGCCCAACCGCACACACTCCAAGGGCGATCAGCTCAGGTGCTCAGCCTGCAGGCCTCACGACTTGAACGCGAAAGGGTCTCGCCTAGAAGCCAACCAAAAGCCTAAGAAGATTCCTCGCCCGAAAGAAAATCCCACCCACTAACTACACGTAGCCAACAGGAAGGAAACCAAACAAGCTAGGCAAAAACGCATAAGGAAAAACTCCATTCTGTAAACTACAAGACCTATAGGGCCATAAAAGAACACAACCACTGCCCACAATACCACCAGATTTGCTGTTATTTAAAAAACCGCCCCCAACCAGCTAAGCCACAGAAGTAGTGCAATACCATGACCCGCCAATCGAGAACAGAGGCCACGGTGCCAGGCCCAAGGAATGGATGTTTGGCACAGGTGATGCCGCCCAGCAGAAGGATGCCAGCCAAAGGAAGGAGGTATTAGGGTACCAGCCAAGGAAGGAAGGCAGTAGGATGCGAGCCGACGCGACCGAAGTAAAAAGTGGAGGTAGGGCCGAAGGCCCCAGTGCAAACCCGACCGTAGACTGAACCGACATATTACTGTGTCTCTCATGTAGTCCCTTGTTCTCCGAGAGATAATGTCACTTAGTGGAAGGGATCCCACCGGCCGCAGGGAGATGGAAGTGAGAGGTAAGGAAGGCAACCAAACTTGAACCGAGCAACTAGGAGGGTATGGTCAAATCTCACCGCAAGAATGACCCAGAAGTTACTAGCCGAGGCGTTCCCCAACGGGAGTCGTGCAAGTGGGGAGAAAGATGTCCACCACTGCCAGTGCCGTCCGGAAGTGAAGAGAGGAAGCCGACCGTGCCAAAGCTAAGTGAGCTCCTATTAGCAAGACAGGACTACTGGCTGAGCTCAGATAACTCCCCCATCAAGCAGACAAGAGACAAGTAAGGCCAAAGCAGAAGAGGATGGTAGAGTTAACCGTGCCCCTAGGCAGGAACCATCGAGGGGGCAGAGGGGAGTGGGAGGGTCCACGATAGTTGACATGGTGTTGCCAAACTATGTGGGAGGAAAATAAAAGCGACGGAGCGTAATAAGTATTTGGATATAAAATGAGGTAATTCATACTAATTACTTTTCCTTATTTTTAAGACTAATAGTTGACTTGAATTCTTCTTAATAGAATTCTACAAGTATTCCTTTTTCTTTTAAAGCTTGAAGAAGAAGCATGATTGGACTGACATGGGAAAAGCCAGCCATGTAATGGATATTGATAATCTTCATTTGCTTAGTGTTAAAATCTCTTTTAATAAATAACGCCAAATGATCCTTATCCTCCTTGCTGAGCAGCCCGAGTATTCCACAATGTACTTTTAGATTCAAGGCAGTACTTGTAATTAATTCTGCTAATAAAAAGTAGAGTATCTATTGGATCAGGTATTCCAGCTACAAGACAGACTTTGCTTGCTTTTTTTTTTGTGTATCGCCAAATATTATTTACTGTTAAGACCAGAATGCTGGGTACTTCTTTTATTTTCTCGAAGGTAAGTGACTTATCCAGGCTGCAGAATGTAATAATGACTGCTTACCTATAGGGTATTATTTTCTTTCCTCTTTTCATTGGAGTAAAAATAGGATAAGTTAAACACAGTATGATAAGATGAGTATGTGGATGTGGCAGGATAGGCATGTATCCTGAATACTTGGTACCAAGGCAACTGACTACATTTTCCAATACATTCAAATTTTACAAGTACTAGTACTAACTTGTAGATAGTGATATGGCTAAGGGTTTTGGTAGTTACCTAAATAAAAATAAAAAACCATGAGAGGAAGAAGTGAAATTGAATAAAAATACAAAAAAACTCAATTATAAGTAGAGATAAGACAGAAATGAAATTAGGAAAATCAATTTTAAACAAGGAGTTGATGTTGCTGTATCCAACAATAAACTATCCTCTCCCTCAACTACCTCCTCCTCCTCAATACTATCACTACTAGCAATACTACCAAGTTCCAGAGATGGCCCCTGCTGCCCCTCCGCCCTATTTCTTTTCATTCAATTTATATCTATAAACTTGTGGAAGGGATATCTGCTAACTACTGGTATATAGACAATTGCTCAACCTCTGAGTTCTCCATCAGGCTAAGAGGTTACAAGGCTGGTAAGATTCTTTCCTTCTCGATTAAATAGTGAAGGCTTTTGCTAACTCATTTGGCCTTCTCATGATATATGAGTAGTTTCCGGGCTTGTGAAAGGGTGTTACTCTCCTCACAAGCAGCTGCTTGTACTTTCTTACGTTCAAGTTCAGTAAGTAAGGAATGCCATCTTGAAATTGATTTCAGTAGAATCTCTCTTCTTACCTTTAACTGTCTTCTCTGCTCTAACCTTTTCTTCTTAAAAAATTGATTAACCTCACTAACTTCTATTCAAGCTTAGCTATCAGTAGGGATTTGTCATTGTTTCTATTTTTTGCTCTTGTTGACGTCATTCAGAAGCATGAATATCACAAAGATCATGGTCCTGTACTTCAGTACAAAGCATACTCCACTCAGCTACATGTACAGTCATGTCCATAAAGTCTTCATACCCCAGCGTGGCAATGGTGTTGTCCTCCATCCCCACAACAACCACCTCTACCATGACCCCCCCACATACTCGAAGAGCTAGAGAAGATCAAAATAAGGAAATTTATGCCCTGTATAAATATACTGATATGGGGTATAATAAAATTTCTAAAGTTATGGGTATCTCTAAGGCAACTGTTCAATTAGTAGTTAAAAGAGCTGAATTAAGAGATGGAAATACCCATGATGCCCTCAGATCTGGAAGACCAACAACAATTACCCCTTAAAAAAAAAAGATAGTGGAGTCCATTATCAATGCTGAGCCTCATTTAGCGTTATGCGACATTACCAAAAAAGCGAATATTGGTCTGGAAAAGACATCTGTGGATAAGATCATATCAGAAGCTAGTTTTAAGCTTCTGATACCTAGAAAAAAACCTTTTTGGAGGAAAGGACAGAAGGAAAAGAGAAAGGAGTTTGCTAGGAGAAGGAGAAATTGGAGGGGTGCATGGGATTGGGTTGTTTTTGTGGATGAAGCCAGTATTATCTATGATCCAAATCCTACTAGCAGGAAGGTCAGAGTTAGACCTGGTGAAGAGCTGTAAGAAAAAAACTTGAAGCCTAGCTTTAAGTCTGGGAGGACTAGTATTGGGGTCTATGCTGCAATCATGAAGGGTGACAGGACTGAGTTAATTCTTGTGAGGAAGAGGGGGGAGGAAGAAAGAACCAGCAAAAGAGACAGACTTGGTCTCAATTCCTACCAATATGCAACTGAAATCCACCAGCCATACCTCATCCCTTTTATAGAATGTCTGGATAGACCTTCTGACAACATCTACCTAGCAGCAGATAATGCCTCCTGGCATGGTGGTGAGGAAAACAGAAAATTGCAGTCAGACTGTGGTTATTAAAAATTGCCTTGGCCACCCAACTCACCAGATGTCAATCCTATTGAGAACACTTGGGCTCTGCTCAAAAGAGCCCTTAGAAATCGATTCTTGAGGTTGGATAGGAGGCCTCACAGTGCTGCTGAATTATTTCAGGCAGCAAAGGAGGAATGGGATTTAATTTCCCAAGAGAAGTTGGATGGGTGGATAGATAGAATGCCTGAGAGAATACAGGCTGTACTAGATGCAGATGGTGGTCATACAAAGTGGTAATAATATCTTCTTAAGGCTTATTAGTTCTATTCATATAGTTTTCTTAATTGAGTTATTTGAATTTTTTTCCAATTTTCCATAGAGAGGTGTTGTGGTTGTGTGGTTGCGCTACCAGGGTATGAAGACTTTATGGACACGACTGTACTATATTTTAGACCAAATATTCACTCTTCCAACTCGCTGATAAGTTAGATCCCCTCAAGTATTACATGATGGATTGCTGATACTGGAGTTTACAAGTATTTTTAGGTGTACTAAGTACAGTAAGGTCAATAATTAATGGGGAGTAATACCTTTAAGGAGTGCCTGGTAGAGAATTTGGATTGAAATTGATTGCAGATGTTGAATCTTGAAGAGTTGAGAGCTTATGATTGGATAAATCGGATAATATGGATGAATAAGGTGAATTGAATGAATGTGAGGGATGGGATAGATGGGGTGGATGGGATGAGTTGGATGAATTGAATGAATTGGAATGTATTTTCTGAAGAACAATTTCACGATTACTGAGAATATGTCCAGTATACTAAAAGATGGCGAGTATACTCTTTTATGAAAATGTCTTTCATTGTGCAATACTAACAACTTCATAAAAGTAGTCCTTTCCTACTCTCCATACCCTACATGCCTATCACTCTCATAACTCCTTGTGGTAATAGTGCTAATAGGCACTAAATACGGCAATATCTAATGACTGTAAGTGGTATATTGTATGAGGTGGGAGACAAAGTAGAATTACTTTGTACTCTAAATAGCAGCTGAGGCATTCAGTATTCACATGGTAGTTGTATCCATCAAAGAGATGTAATCTAAATCTCTCTTGCCTGCTCTGCTGACTTTCTCTGAGGTCCAAAATTCTTTTTTAAAAATTGTTGCCCCATCTTTTCACCCATTCATTCATTATTGGGATGACCAAAAATGTATCTTGTAATATTTCAGGTTTTTTTTAAATTATTATGTAACTGGTATGGGTACTTGATTATTGGTTTTATTATATGTTTTATTTTAAGTATCACTTTGATACTTGGTTTGCTTTAAGTATTGTTTGATACTTAATTAGTTTTATGTTTTGTTTTAAGTATTGCTTTGATAATTGATTTTGTTTCATGTTATGTTTGAAGTATCGTTTAATACTTAATTAGTTTTACCAAAGTGTATTGTTTGATATCTTTGAATAGTTTTGTTCACGCTAGTCATGATCAGATTTATACATTTAAAGACCGCCTGATTCCATGATAGAAACTACAGACTTTGACAGATGGTATTTCAATATACTTGGTTGAAAAGTTACTTTATAGTTTTCTCAGTACACCCTCAAAGCCTTCTTTAGTTCTCAGCTCTTGCCTCCTCACTGCTAGAGCAGGCCACCTGCCAACTATCATACCTATCACCAATAAAGGGACTAGCACTTTTCGAACATGTTACACATTCCTGAACAAAAGTCTTTGTTTTAAAAATAATGTAAGGACTTTGGAGCACTGAACCATCACTACAGATTCCTTCCATAAGTATAATGTAACTGGTATACATACTCGGTTAACTGTTTTGTTTTATGTTTTGCTTTAAGTATCGTTTATTACTTGGTTTTGTTTTATGTTTTGTTTTAAGTATCATCTTGATACTTAAGTGGTTTTACCAAAGTGTATCCCTTGATATCTTTGATTAGTTTTGTTCATGCTAGACATGAATCTATTTGTGTATTTAAAAACTGCCTAATTCTATGTTAGAAAAGGCAGACTTTGACAGATAGTATTTCAATACAGTTGGTTGAACAGTTACTCTTTTGTTCTCTCAGAACACCTTCAAAGGATTCTTTAGTTCAAAGTTCTCGCCTTCTTTCTAGTAGAGTAGGCTACCTGTCAACTATGGTACCTTATCCCGTAACATGATTAGTACCTTGCGAATATATTACATATAATGAAATCTTGACTTTCATCTAACATATTATATTAGTTTCTTATTAGTTTCTTTTATAAATCTATTCTAAGGTATGTCTAGTTTCTATTCTTACTTTGATTACTTTGTACTAATTGTCTATTCTCTTGGGGATATCACATAACCTAAACAATATGCTCAGCAGCTCCAACTTCTATCAAAAATCATCTTATCAATCTTATATATATTTTTAGGTTTGATTTCAAATTTCTGAACCACTAAGTCATACTGTAGAATTAGATTTTACTTTTTTACTTTTTTCTTTTATTTAATATTGTATGATAGAATTCATATTTATCTATAAACATACCTTGTTAAAGTAGTTATCTATTATGTTTGGATTATTACTATGAATGCTATACTTGTAGTCTATTTGTTTACTGAAATGCAATCTCATTTCCGGATGCTTTTTATATAAGAAATCGTAAATCCAATTTGCTCCCAACGTTCTATTTAGTTGGCACTTTTAATAGATTACTTGAGCATATTCTCGGACCTCTTCCTCTGTTAAGAGAAATCCTAGTTGACTTAGCTGTTTGCATCGTTCTATCAAGAATAACGCTTCAGTCAGTGTGAGCTTTTGTTACCATTCACTCAGACCATTTCAACTTTAGTCCACGTATTATATTTTGCAGTGTTGATAGTTGTACACCTGTCCTTTCAGCAGTACTCCTGAAACTTGATACCTCTTTTCTCAAGAGAAGATTAATTGCTAGCAGTTCTCATAACTCTTATGTAAATACTAGCTCAGGACTTGTATGTTCATCTGATTCTGTATGCTGTTCACCAATATTGCAATCAAATTTTATTTTGACTTTCTTGTTACCAATATATGATTTTTTTATTCATATTATATTCTAATACTAACTTTCATTCAGACTATAAAGCTTTACTACTTTTTAACTATCTGATATCACTACTCTCAACAAAATCTGTACCTTCAGACATAATAAAAGGTATAGTAGTAGTAACCACTTTTGTCCACATGATAATACTATTCATTGAACCTCCTATTTATTGACCCCTTAGGCATTTTACAGGGCATAACTGATATAGGTTCTATGAACAGTGATATGTGACTTGTAGAGAGTGAGGACAGATAGAGTAAGACTGCTTGTTGATCCTGAAGAGTAACACTTTTCACAATAGTTGATTTTATGAAGATTCATAACCAAGATTTATGAGCATGACCAGAACCATTTTATTCTACTTTGTACTTGAATTTTTTCTTTCTACTTGACATTTTAGTTTATTTCTATACTATAGTGTCAGTTACTACTCTACCATATCCCCAGAGTTTCTGGCTTACTTGTAACTATTGCTGTGATTATTGACTTCTTCGATCAATTGGCTGAGAGCATACCCAAATTAAAGAAATGTCAGGATTCTCCTTGAGGCAGATGGGGTATGCATACTATTCTACCTGCCCAGCTACTCCAACAAAAAGGTTTGGCTGACCACTGACCTTAGCCCAAGCACAAATTGAGGACCTTTTTACATAGATCTGTATATCTGCCTAGAATAGATGTCTTTCACTCCAGTACTTGGTGGAGAAGCTGGATTTGGGTGTAAGAGAAAAGCCATCTAAGCTGCTTTGATGAAGGAAGGTTTTCACTGTCGTCTAGTAATGAAAAATCCCCCAATCTCAGAAAGAAATCAACAAATACAACTTCAATGGGAACAAGAGCATGTAAACTGGTCACTAGACCAGTGGAATTCAATTCTTTAGACTGATGAGACCTGGATTACTGGTGAAAGGCAAACCAGAACTTAGGTGACTAGGAGAGCTGGCAAAGAGTGAAATCATACTAGTTTAGTAGAAAAACATCAGAGAAAACAAGGCTGAATGTTTTGGAGCTGGTTTCATAGTAATATGGAAGGTCCAGAGGTATTTTGGCAGAAGTATTAGGGTTCCATCAATGCAGAAAGCTACTATGCACATACTGTTCTCATAATTCATGGGTATATGAAACTGTACAGGAGGGATGGAATTTACTTGAAGCTTATGCAGGATAAAGCACCTGGACATGTTGCAGGAGATAATGCAATCAATTTTCAGGAGAGAAGAATAGCAGTTATTTTCTGGCCTGCTTTCTCACCTGATTTAAATCCTAGTGAAAAATTATGGCATATTATAAAAAATTATCTAGAGGATGATAATTTTCCAGAGCAGATATCATATGATAGATTAAGGTGCACAGTCAAGGAAGCTTGAGAAGCTATTGGGCACCAGGAATTTAGGAAACTGGTGGAAAGCATGCCAGCAAGATGTTAGGTAGTAATCGATACAAATGGTCTCTTCACAAAATATTAGGAATGGTATATCACAGAGGAACAGTGTATCACATCGAAGCAAATTCATTGTTGAATAAGCACATACTACAAAAACTTTTATAGAACAGTGATATATTGTATAGGAATCCTCTCTACTCTATGAGCTCTCTATACTATGGATTACCTCTACAGTTGTGTTCGGAAAGTAATGATACCCCTGTGAAATTCAACCATGTATACTACTTCAAACCTAATGCTACAAAAATAGTTGGGAAATAAATTCAATTAAAAGATATTGTAAAATATAGATGATAAGGTTTGTTTTTATGAAATATTGGAAGTTTCTATCAGTAAAATGGTTCAATCAAGTATAAAGTTTAAATAACCTGTAAAAATAGACTAAAGAAATTATACTTGATTTGTTATTTTTTTTTCTTTACAATCTATCACCGTAATAATATAGCAATATGTCTATACTATGTTTAGGTAATCAGGAATCAGGATTTTTGATGTAAGTGAAACTTAATTTGCAAATGAAATATCAAACTATGATTTCATAAAGTTGATAATTTTGTTTAAAAACAGGTTTGATTTATTTCTGATTTTTGACTATTAATAGCTAATTATTTAATATGAAAGTTTATTATAATATATAGAAGATATATAAGATCATAATATAAATTTTATCTTAACAGAAGATACTTTCAGTTCTCAGTGTAAGAAATTAGTTAAATTTATCTAAATTTCATTGCCTTTAATACAAGATAACATACTACTTTCAAAAAAAAAAATTAATATTTATTTATAATATCAAAATAATAACTTCCTTTCTCTTATTCAATTCTATATTATAGACAGTTTTTGGATTAAATATTTAAGTTAATAGTTAAACTTCAAAAATAGCTTTTTGAATAATTTATATTGTTATCAGATAACATAGTTTCAACTATGACCTTTTGGTATAAAACAACCTCTAATTAAGGCCAATTTTATTTTACAAATTATTTATAAGATATACTTTCTCCCAATAGTAGTTTTGAGATTGAGTATAGTGTTTTAGAAATAATAATCACATACTTGGATCATTGCTATTTCTATTAATACTTATATTATATGTTTACTACTTTGTTATGTTTATCTCAAAGTATTAGATTCAAAATAATCTCTAGGATTTTAAGTTACTAAAAGAAAAGAAAATATGTTCTGTTATAGTGTAGAGAGGTGGATTGGAATAGTAAAATATATACTTTTTGAGAAGATTTGAGTCCAATATTACCAGTATATATCTTATTATTAAGAATATACTTATACAACAAAATGTGCTATTTTTTTATAGATATTGTTTTACTTTAGCGGGTATACTTTTCCAAAGTAATTTTTTTGATTTTATTTACTATATATTTTACTTACCAGGAGTTGATAATTACTGTGGCCTGAGAGGTCTTGATTGCAATGGAGGAGTATTATTACTTTCCGGACATGACTGTACTGCATATATTATACATGTATTATAGATCATGAATACTAAATATTCTCCAGCCATGATGGCCACCGTTTGAATCACTACCCAAGACTCACTCTATGCTACTATACCTAATTTGCTACTTTCATCCTTGCTAGTGACCTACCCCTGTTCGTGGAGCCTACATAGCTTATGCCCTGTACCTCCGTACTCGAGTACTATAAAAACTCTTACAATTTGCTATCTCAAAAAGAGAGAGAATGTCTGGTTGATGCCAAATTGACAGGGAAGGGAATTAAGTGAGGTATAACTCATGGGAGGCGAGTGATGGGTTGTTATGTGAAAATTAAGTCTCAGCTTAGTGTGATATAAAATTGAGTCTGTATACAAGAATTCAATTAGTAAAACTGTGAACAAGGAAAGTTCCAAAATGAGTGAGTAGGATGACTCTTTGGAAAATCGTCATGGCTCTAGAATAGAGAGTGAAATCAAAGAGAGTAGAGGCTTGAACATAAGGAAGTTGAAATAGATTCAGAAGTTTTGATGACTCCAAATACGAGAACTATGAAACAATGCTATGTTAATAGAGTATCATAAATGTGAGATAAAGTTGAAGAATATACTGTAGAATTCCAGGTTGAGCATTAACAACCAGTATATTATCTCAATTCCACCATTTCCTTTACTCTAATTTGTAACTTAAAGTCTTATCCATAATACCTGCAAGACGAATCAGTAAGGGAAATCGTGGGCCAAAACCTAAATCGATTAGTGAAAGAGTTTTGGATAAATAAAGCATCAATCTGATTGTATGAGTGGAGCGAATCTACATCCATAAGCAGAAAATTCGTACTCTTATCTATCTCGAGCATGAGCAAATTCCTCTTCAGAGACGAAACAAATTTCGCAAACCAACCTAGTAAGAAGTGGTGGACAAATTCCAAATTCCACAACGAACCATTAGTGAATGGGTGTAACGATCCCCTTTCAGATAGTTAGTTCTTGGCGACGGGGAACGATACTTATCTTTCCTCTCCCTTTCTTTCCTTGTCTTACGATAGCTCTAGCCCTCTGCTTATGTCACCGATAGTACAAGACCTCTGTCTTCTACTGGAAACACCTATCATAAGCTTTCTCTATCTCATCTTCATAACAAGTGCTTCTTAGCGTAACGATAATGTTGCAATAAGGATAAAGATCGTAAAGGTGTTTTATATTCGTTAAAGTAATATGTAGGAAAAGTACTTAGAACAAAGCGTGAAGAACCTATCTTCCTCGGCCGCATCGGCCTCCTTATATAGTGTTCTTCCCGCCTTTAATCATGTGACCTAAAGTGGTCACATGTGTAAAACCAAATCAAAACAAACTAGTCATGTGACCAAAGTGATCACATGCTCAAAACCCATGACCTTATAGCAAGGTCATGTGCGAAACTCATAAACCAATCATAACACAATAAACAAGTCATATGACTCGACTGAGTCATATGCACGAAACCCATGACATCATAATGAGGTCATGTGTGAAACATAAATCATATGCGTACGGCTTACCCGCAAGGCACACTCGTCAGACGCATGTCCCATGACTCATATTTGAGCCATGTGCGAAAGCATCACAAATCCCACACATAATAAGTCATATAACCCGAATGAGTTATACGTGCAAAACAATAACATACCTGTGACTCATAACCATGTGTCACATGAAAACCTTTTCCTCGCTAAGCCACGTTCGTGACAATGGGTAAAAAAAAGGGACACAATGTAAAAAGTAGGAATCAATACAAAAGGGAAAGCTCTTGACCTAGATATTGGTAATCATAGTCAATGCTGGTGGCCAGAGCTTGAGGATATCCTATATAGTGACTTTCTGGAATGGCAAGGGCAGGGGTGAATAGTACAGAGAGGATGGTTTCAGGTTCAGGCAGTTTTTCGGTTTCTTGAGCTGTATCCTGATAGGAATTCAGCTGGCTTTCAGTTCAGTAACGGATAATTTGCTCGATTCCTAGGTTAACATGGAATTAGTTTACACAACATGACAAAAAATGCGCAAACGGTTTCAGTTGAATACCTTACTTTGATACTCAACTGGCTCCGATTCAGTCAGAGAAACTCAAGGCCTTACTTGACTAAATTTCTAGAAACTGCGCTTGAGGCCTCTATTAGTTGCTTCTTGAAGTCCAATATATGCAACCTCGACAAGACTTCAATTTCATATGAGTATTTAGATGGCAAGATGTATGACGTGAGTGGGGGAAAAGACTATTTGGGCAAAGGGCCAAAATGGGTGGGACAAGTGCCAGGCGTCGCTAGTTCTCTGCATTTTTATGGATGAAGTTCCTCGAGTACCGCCAATGATTATTTTTCATGGGAAGGGAGAGTGACTGGGGCAGGAGTGGCAGCAGTACCATCCTAGTATAGAGGTGGAATTTAACAATAAAGCCTATATGAATGTTTGGTTTTTCTTACACTATATTGATACCTACCTGACCCCTGTTTTGGGGGGACGGCCTACCCTTTTCGCCATAGACCTGATGGGATCTCACAAAACCCCTGCAGTACTCGAGAAGTTGCACCAACACAACATTACCCCCTCACTTATTCCTGGTGGCTGCACTAGTCTCATTCAGCCCCTAGATGTCTCCGTTAATAAGCCTTTTAAAGAAATCATGAGAGAGCTTACAGATAGGGCCATATTCGAGGCTGAAAGTGCTGAGGCTTTTCACCACTGGAGTGTTAGCAATCACCACATTCTCACCACCTCATGTGTTGGTAATGCCTACTACAGGTTTCATCTTGAAAAAGGTAATATAATACATCATGTGTTCCAGAAGGTGGGGCTATCTCTTCTGGTCGATGGAAGTTGTGACTCTGAGCTTGATATCAAGTAATTTGGGGACTTGGAAATTGGGGATTGGCACAATGACTATCAAGTAGTAGATGCAACTGCTGACATTCCTGTAGATAATGATGATGATAATACAATAGAATTTGTTAAATTTATTTTTGTTTATAAATTTTTCCTACTCTGCAAACTTGTCTGAAGTCTAACATATCAAAAATTCAAATATATGTCTCATTCGTCATTGCTGATCACTCACTCAATAGGGCAAGCCAAGACCTCCCTAACGGTTTTCGTCATACACCACCAAGTTCTGAGATAGCGAATCGTAACAGTTTTACGGTACTTGAGTACATAACTCGCTTAAGCCGCCGTTCAGAGAACTTAACAAACTCACATCACCCTCAATCACAGGGCGTGCACAGGCTTGTGGTACGTACTTAACCTACTTGGGGGGGTTCTTACAAACCACAAACCGGCAGTTGCGATCTACGGATTATTCGATCCGACGACCATATTGCCTAGAAGGAAACACAATATGAGTATTAAAAAAGTCGAAAGACCTAGGCCAGCTGCTTTGGAGTTAGACCCAATTGAATAAGTGAGAAACAGGGGTTAGAGGGAATCTTCATTATCTCAATAGACTTGCATAAATTTGAGCTATTTCCAATTCCAATTTCCCACCTTTCTACCGGTATTAGTCATTCTCGGGTGTTCTTAGGATATCATACAAGCTCCAGATAGCTACTTCCACTTTCAATCACACTCAAGGGCGTCCAATTCTCAAGTTGATGACCGTTTTAGACAAATTACCACCGGGAGAAGAATCTCGCTAGTCTCTAATTTTCAACGACCCCCCCGCAAGTCCTGGGGCATAAGGGTGTATGGTACCCGTTAATGCAGGTCCCCATTCAATGAGCATGTGGGGGAGGGAATCAAGCTTGTTTTTTTTCCTCTTCCCTTCCCTCCCCAACGAGTGGGCAAGAAGCAGGCCAGTAGCGAAATACGGGAAGGGGTAAAGGTAGTGGCGAAGGCGCTTCATATCTGTTGTGAGGTGTCGTACTTTGCAGTAGCGTACGGCGTTATGAAGGAGAAGGATGGTGAGGAGGTTTGGAGTGGTTGAGGGATTGGAATTGTTGTAGCAGAGTGCTCTGAGTTGTGTTTAGGGTAGTACCTCAGCTACCGTACCGTACTGCACGGGGGCTCTGACTTACGAGTACGAGTACGGCGCAGTAAAGCTTGCGGCACAGTTCTGTACGTGCGAGTACTACCGGTGGCACAGTACCGCAATTGTGGTGCATTTCGCAAAGACTGGGATCTTTCCACTATGACCACACCGGGAATATTATCCACGATGAGTCAACCAACCAGATGGAATCACCCAGCACCCAAGCTGCTAACGGGCTCTCTGCAAGCGGCCTAGCATGGAAAGTTATAAACCAGGTTCTTTCAAGTAGAAAGGTTCGCCCCCACCAGATCTGTATGCATATAGCAGGTGCAATTTCGCCGACTTAAGGTTAATAAATCCTTCCAATTCCTCTCTTTTACTCCACCGCTTTCTCGCCCATTCATCCACACGATATTCTATCGTTAGTCGCTCTTTTACCTTACCTTGCGGTACTTGCAAGTAGATCTTACATCCATTCGTTCGTTCATTCATCCATTGATTCACTCTTTCAATATACCAAATATTCGAATATCCGGCGCCACATCCAGTATGATCCCCACGGTCTTCCTCACCCTCCTTGGCACGGCAACGCTGGCCACCGCCACAATCAGTTACAACAGTACCCTCACCCACCCGGGTGACGACGAGCCCTGGTTCGACGGATCTATCCCCGCCACCTCCATCTCCGAATCCTGCGGAAGCGCGTACGCGCAGGACCTCCCGTGCGACGAATGGCTTCTGAACGCCTTCAATCACGAATCCTCCGAGGAGGAAAAATTCAACAACAGCACCCTCAAAGCCCTATGCACAGATACTTGCATCCTGGGTCTACAAAAATGGCGCGACGATGTCCGCAAGTCCTGCACCGATAAGGACGTCGGTAGGAAAGCCAGCATTGGCCAACAGACCATCGCTTCACTAATCGATACGAAAATAATGTTTGTCCAGTATTTGTATTGGCCGACTTGTATGAAGGATTTGTACGCCTCCCCTGTCCCATCTACCCCCTCCGGCCTTGAATGTGCTGCTGACAGGGTTGCAGGAAGAAAGGCACGCTCTGCTACGCCGATGGCAGCAACGGCATGTACACAGCCTCCAGCGACGACACCGAGAACACGCCGGAAGTGATCGATGCCTTCTGCAAAAATAATTGCCAGACCCAGGCTTCCGTGTTCACTTGGGTCGTTGGTGAAACGGTGTTTAACGATACCGCGGATATTAATATTGCCGACGCGAGGAAGATTTGTAAGGGGCTGGACACAAGCGGGTACCCGTTTTTGAAGGATTCGAGTGCCACTGGGGGTTCTTCCTCCAGTTCTTCCAGCTCGGGGGCCGTCGGGGCGGCGAATTCAACGGGTGGGAATGGAACGGAGGCGGATACCAAGAATGATGGCGTTAGGGTCGGGGGGAGTGTCGGGTTGTTGACTACCCTGGTTTTGGGGGCCGTGATGGTGGGGCTTGGGAGTTTGTGAGTGGGTATGCTCGGAGTGGGTAATATGTTGTTTTAGTAATTTTGAATGGGTAGATATGATAATTGAGTTGACCGGCACGTGGGCGAGTCGAGCATTGTGCGGTTTATTGCGTGGTAGTCCGTGGCCACCTTTGAGGAATGGGTGCAAGGTCATTTCGCGTGATGTCGGAGAAAATCCGCACCCGGCCCCGGCGTGCCTATCGCAATACAATTACTCCTAGTGAGGATAGTAACCTAGATACCTCCAAAACAATAGTAAGCTTGAGATACCAATAGAGCAATGGAAACTATCAAAAATCTAAGGCTCTGGATTGGTTTGCAGTGTCTTAATTACTCGGGAACTTGTCTCTCGAATCACTAAGCATTTTTGATAGCTGATAGACTTCGGTACCAAAGTACTAGGCCGGATCCAGACGAGCGAGTTGGAACTCGAGGAGTAGAATTTGGCCGAGCTCCGCTCATCTGTATATATATCGTCGTGTGTGCTGGTCCGTAGAGATGGGGTGAAAGGGAAAGGGTCCTCTGGCGGTGAGTGAGTGAGTGTGTGTGTGAAGACGACTTCTCTTCAAGGGTAGGTGATAGCTTGACTTTGAAGGTTCGGAGCAGGGATTCCGGTAGGGTGGATGAACGGAATATTCTATCCTGTTTGGTCTGGAGACGAGAGAAGAGTATCGGGGGGCGGGGGGCAATCTGCTTGAGTTTTTGGCCTTTCTTGCCGTCCGCAGGGTTGTATTCTAGCTGGATAAAGGCTATTGAAGGTAGTGGGTGATATTTTGGTCTTGACGTTGTCGATATCAAGCCCTAAACCATATACTTTTGCTACGACAATAGTATTTTTTATTTTATTTTTTTATTTTTTTTGCCGACCTGACTTGGCATCTCTGAAGAAGGCCTATATAAAGGGATCCTCCCCCATAAAAACAGAAATAATACTATAATAACAGGTGGGATGGAATCATAGGTGGGCAGGTGGGCGGGCAACTACTAACACAAACAGGAATAACATTTATGAGGTGGGATGGAAAAATAGGTGGGTGGTGGGAGGGCATTTACTAATACAGACAGGAAAAAATAAAATAAGAGTAGGAGGGATGGAAATATAGGTGGGTAGGTGGGAGGGAATATACTAATACAAGCAGGAAGAAAATTTATAGGAAGAGGTGGGATGGAAATATAGGTGGGCAGGTGGGAGGGACATGTACTAAGACAGATAGGAGAAGTCCATTTGCTTTCATGTATTACCTTTTAGTAATTTACAATGACTGCATGGTAATAGCAATCTCAAAAAGAGAAGCTATAGTATTGTAAAAACTATGTTGTTTTCCATGACATAGTTTTTCTTTACATAAGCTACATTTATACTAGTAGATTGTTTTTAAGAAATAAGTAGTATTAGAATACTAATAAAAATCTTACATTTCTGTTTGTTTTTATTTATTTATCTATTTATTTATTTATTTATTTGCATCGCACTCTGGTGTTCGGATTTTTAATCTCACCACAAGTACTCCTTCAGCTCCAATTTGTCATTTCTACTACTACTCTATGAACTTACTCCTATCACCCATCGTCACCCTCATCCCAGCTACTGGCAAGTCAAGCAGCCGCATATCCGGGAATGTCAAAGTATTCTAACCCAAAACAAGCAGGGCTATGATGACAGCCCTTGAAGAGATATGCATAATGATAATTCACCTGCACCTCGTAGTTTAATCTAACTTCCCTGCTGCATTGGTTTGCTTGCTCGTTTGTGAGAACTTCAGTTACTTTTCACGGCCACTCTCCTGACTAAACCCCCCCCCCAAAAAAAAAAAAAAAAAAGCTATGATAATATTATACGAAATACCTAAAACAAACTTGCAGTCTCCAAAAACCGACGCAACTCATCGCTGATGAGACATCCTCTCGCCCAGTCTATTACGGTATTTGAGAATGATCTATATATATGCACCACTTCCTTCAGACACTGTCGTACGATGTGGCTTCTGGCACTACCGCACAGTGAAAATCAACAGCTGGACGATGACAAAATTGCCCAGCCCGAGGGGGCGTAGTTGTGGATCAGCCACAGTATTATACCGTAGGCGAGGATCGGGCCATCCGCGAATACCATCCAATCCAGTGAGAAAAGATATTCACTAAAGGGATGAGAAAATTGGGATAATATCTAAGCCGGCAGATGGGATAAAGTTTGCCGAAATTGGGTGAGAGGGGGGGTGGGTTACTACCGAACATAGGAGGATAATTCGGCCAAGAATCCAAACCGAGTGATATTCAGTGACAACTGGTACAGAAGTGAGTCACGACAGGGAGTATGATGATAACGCGGTAGTTCGGATAACCCCCGTCCTTCAGGCTACCGCATTCCAATGACAGCTCGAGTTCTGCCTTCGGTCGCTGATGTCTTGGGGCGGTTCGCGATCACCGTAGTCTATGCACCGGATATCAATTCCATACGACTGTTCACTAGCCACAGTAAGCAAGCAAAAGTCTTGGTAATACTGAGACGTCGCCAACTCAGCAAGGCTGCGGTAATTTAATGAGTCGTTGCCGCCCCTCCGCACAGTCGCCACATCCAAAGAATCGGCAACAGTACTCGAGCACAGTGCAAGTACAGTAAGCTAGCACCATTCAATGCTAGCAAACGGAATCCCAAGCTCTTCCCCTGACTGCGTGGATGGCAATTTAAACCCACGATTGAAGTGCCGATATCTGACGCTCCATCTCCTCACCTTTTCCACTTTCCTATGATACTGTACATATATCGACAAGCACTAAACGGCACTCCATCTATCCACCCCCGGGACGGCTGCCCTGGCGTCCAAGCATAAATCGGGCGAAGAATTTCTTGGATTTCTCCTTGAGAACCTTGCTTTGATAGATATCGGTGTAGCGTTGTAGGTACTATCGTAATATATTATTGTGTATTTTGTGTGTAGACTGTTGGGTGAAGGCTAGGCATGCGCTAACGGTGGCCCGCTCGCCTGAAGGGGATGCGGTTATGGGCGTAGCATATTAGTGCAGAGCTCTTGAAGTATTTAAGATACTCTATGGAACTTGTTTGTATAAATCTAATGCCCAACATCCGTATCTTTCGGGGGATGCAAACAGTGGGTCCTCATTTTCAACAAATCTTGGGATACTGGTATTTTTGAGTCAGGATACGCCGTGACGTAATAATAATCACACCGCATGGGTATATGCCACGGGACGCTCCGAGAGGGGAACTACACCACCAATCACGCCCCCAACGGTCCAGAGAAATATCTTGAACATTCCATGAATCGTGTTGTTGAAAAAGAAAATTAGATGAGTAGAGTGACTAGTACTGTACAACTATTTCCTTCGTCTTCCTAACTACTCCCCTCTGACCTTAAACTTCACCTTCAAGTCCCCCCTCGTGATCGGCGTGAAACAATCCATCCATTCCATATCCTCCTTACTATCCCTTTATCAGCCGCTATTCCATCCAAACTACTTAAGGACAACGTACCTAGTCTCCCAAACCGCCATCTCAAACCTGCGAAATACTCCCGCGAAGCCGATATACATCTCGGCCCAAGCGAGACTATCATCATTAATTCCTGTGGAAGCCAGAAAAGAAAGGTGGAGGGAGTGGTTACTTCGATCCAATACACGCTCGTGACCCTTTACTAAACGCCACAAGATACTTGTCTAAATCCTTGGCGTTGGAATCTAGCCAGCGGGTTGGCAGAAAGGTGTTCGGCGATGGGAATATATTTGGGTTTAGGTGGACTGTGGGCACGTCCATTGATACGACGGTCTAGCGGTTGTTAGTTTTGTGGAGAGGGGAAGGAGGTCAAGGGTTGAAGGGTAGGGGGAGGGGGGTGTACTGACTCCGTCGGGGATGGGCTGATCTTGGATTGTCATGCCCGAAGCGGGGACTACACGAGTTAGGGGTGTTACGACTCCGTGGCTTATTCGTAGGCTTTCTTTTATGATAGCGGTCTAACTGTCTCATTAGAACTTGTCTCTTAGGGCTTTCTTGCCTTTCGAGGAGGGAGTAGGGAGGGCGGGGGAGTTACAAGATATGCCGACTTCTCCAATTGATCATACGTAGGTTCCTCTTCAAGTACCGGCCATACCTGACATATCTCTGCAAACAGCTTCTCTTGCAACCCGGGTGTAGTTAGGATATGGTACGTTCCGAAAGCCAGCGTTGTGCCAACGGTATCGCTCCCAGCGAAAAACAAGTTCTGAGCTTCGTCGGCGAGAGCACTGGCCTTTGGGATTCCGCCTTTAACATCTGGGTCTAGGAAGCGTTGATATACCGTTGGGTGTGAGGATTTCTCGAGAAGGCTCGGGTTTTTCATGTAACGCTTCACCTGTGCTTCTATGTTCTACAAACGCACACGTATGCGCTCCCGTCAACTTCATTCATTCATTCGCTCATTCACGCCGAGGGAGCGGGGGTGGTACGTCTCTGACAGCTAAAAACCCCTTTAGTTCCGGCATTAGTCGTAAAGTGAGATTGGCCGGCAAGGTAAGTATCCAGTCCATGGGGAAGTACTTGACCACCCAGAACGCCTTGCTAGTAGCTTTAATTGACAGCAATATATCATGCTTGAAACCCTCCACATCCAGGGAATCAAGACACTCGCCATAACAATACTGCGTAATAATGTCTATCGACGCGCTGCGGAACCCAGAGGCCATATCCGCCGCCTCGTCACGGTCCGCGTAGCTGGAGAATTTACCACAGAGCTTTCGGAACTTTCCGCTAATAAGCGGTTGCAGCGAGAGCACCATTCGCCGGGAGAACATTGGTGAGATCACCTCTCGCCGGGTTCGCGCGATGGTGGGATCCACCAGCGTGAAGACTGAGTCATTCGCGCCGAAACTGAGGTAGAGGTTTGGGTCCTTGGTAAGTTTACCGGTGGCGTTGTAAATTGTGGAGTAGACTTCTGGGGAGGAGAAGTGGAGCTGTTTGGTAGATTTGTGTTTAGTGCAATTCTGTAGCGGTTGGCTGAGATGGAGGAGAGTTGGGGGTGGAGAAAATTTACATGGTTCGGCTCGCAGCGGACTATCGGACCTGGAGAGTGTGTTACAGTATGTTAGTACCCGATTACCCGAGCGTGTCTAAATAAGTAAACCGAGACTAACCATATTCCTTGTGCAAATCCACCAAATGATTCACCATCTGCCCACCCCGATATAAATCCCAATACCCTGCATACCACCCCGTCACCGCTGCCATCTTTGGCCCGGGGAAGCGTCGCAGCGGGTGTAGAGAGAGTCTATAGAAAATGAGTAGGACAAGGTACGCCATCCACGCGCCGAGCAGATAAACTGCCGAGCTAACGAGCCCAATATTTAATATACTCATGGTGGTGACAGTGGTGATGGTGTTGACGTTGATGTTGAGGTGTTGGTGATGGTTAAAGGCTAACTTTGAGCGAAAGAGCTCGAAGTTATATACGTGCCGAACCTATTTGGTATGCATGTAAGGCAGTGCAGTACCGGTATTAACACTAACAGCAAGGGACGGACAGGAAAGAAAGTTGAAGTGCGGGGGTACCATCCAACTGTTCCCCAGAAGAATATGACGGCACCATACGTGGTGTTGGAGCCTACTTTCTTGTGTAACCCTAACCGGGAAGCGTGCCAGCTGAGACCTCGACCCCCTCCCTTGCTTAAGCTTGAGGGGGAAAAGTAAGGACCATGCAGGGCTCTCGAAAATCGAGAGCTACCGTACTCCCTTTGAACTTTCAGGTCAGACATGGATTTTACCGTACATCCCGAGCAGCACTGCACTGTAGGGTATTTACCGGTACTTGAGTACCATACCCGAATACTTGAGGACTGCGCTATACTGTAACTGTGCTCGAGCACTGTGTGGGCATCATACCGCAAATTATGCACTGTGCAAGCAGGATAAAGTTCCTCCCTGCGGACAAACAGTCCGCTTCAATGTGGGCAGTGGTAGATCGCAACGACGACCTCCAGTCCCACCAACTGGTTAACCCCTCGATAGGATACGAGGTGGCATTCTAGTGTGTGACACGGTGATTGTCAGCCTCACCAGCACCCTGGAAAAAAAATACCCTATTAGCTCGTCAAACGGGGTAGCGCCTTGGCAAAATTTGATCTTCTTGGACAAGCATATTTGGTGGTAGGTTGATAAGAGTTTAAGGCTTCTTGGCAGCAGGTGAAACTATCTTTCCATTCCTCCCCTATCCAAGCACAGTACCGGTATGATACTAGTACTATGCTATCTTGAGAGCATTTGTCTCAAAATGGAGACCAGAACCTAGACCACCGTACCGGTACAGTAGCATCGAGATACACCCAAACCGGCGAGCTAAGGTAATACGGTAGCGGGCAGTGCCCTACCAGTAAACACCCGGAAGTGAAAAAAGGATAAAGACTTGATCCAAAGATGGCCACCATTTGTTTTTTTCCGTTTACTTCGGAGATCCGGCGACCGATGTGAGACATAAACGCAATCGGTACGAGGAGGCCGGGGCAGGCTATGTTCGGGCCAAGGTGGGAGTGTGTCAGGGGGGGAGGGGGGAACAGGCATCAACCACGTGATTTGTGGATCATCCAAAGTGCAATAATCTGCAGCTCTGTGCCGGAAGAACCTGAATGACCCAAATCTTGCGCCAGGACATTCGAGGCGCCTTTACTCGTACTCGTACTCGAGTCATGTCCGCCCTCCTCCACCTCCCTTTGTCTTAAACTGGGGCTGCAGGGGCAGTCCTTGCAGATACCCAAGGAGGATCTTGGACGTCCAAGCACGAGACCCGATTACCCGAGCTAATACGGTAGAGTGCTGGCTGGCACATTGGGAGAGAGAGAAAACGTCAAAATATCGCTCGTGGGCCTAATTAGATTGGAGTGGGGTGGGGAAGTGCTGACGCGCGTTGTGTGTAATTGTAGTATTTTTTCAGCTCTATGATGGCTGTGTGGTGGGAGGGCAGGGGTTGCTCACAGTGCGGTATAACGAAGTAGGACGAGTATTTTTGATGCGGTGATAATCAAGTATTTTGGTTTGTGATAAAATGAATTTGTTTCGGGTGAGGGGAGTGACCTTTGGTAAAGAGGCATCAAATTTCAAGCCACAAGGTGTTGAGTGGGAACACCAAGAGTGAAGCTCGTTATCACCACTGTAAATAAGGGTTGGTTGGTTGGCAACCCAAGCTGTGGGGTGTCTGTGACATTATGATATATTGCCCTATCATAGTGGTTGTCCTTAGTGACTCCAGCTATATACTGAATATGAGACTTTCTTTGCCGGAAGAAAATTATATATGATGCTATAGGGTTATGACTCCTACATCATAATGGTTGCCTCATCCCCCTTCTCCAAGATAATGAATGTCCCCGGTCCATTTCTTGCATTAAATTTTCTATGGTAGCACTCTAGATGAGGAAAATTTACTATGTGCTTATATATATGCCGAGACCACTAATACCGAGAGGATTGGGGAACGACCTGATCATACGAGTTCGCTTCCAGCAACTTTAATGGAATTATATAAGAATTGTTTGCTATCAAAATTGGCGAAAAGCTTCCTAAGAAGGTTAACCTTGGGAGAGGAGTTGCGGGTCTCAAGAGACTCAAAAGCTTCTGGAACGACAATCTGTTAATTACTCACCAACATAATATTATGGTCTCGTGCAGTCTCAGTTGTTCAAGAGCTACCCAAATAGGAACTTCATTTTCCCTTGAAAATGTTTTTTTTTGCGAGTATCATGAGATATAACCCTTCTTCTTGGTGTCGCTTTTTTTGTGAAGGTATTTGGCGGCGGTTACAGGACATGCGCCGGCGGTTGGTCTTGGAACTTTATCATACCGTGAAAAGTTTGAGATTCCCGGTCAGGTTACCGGCGGGAGTCAGCCCGTTAGCTAGCGATGGGTTGAGTTTGACAGGTTTACAGCATTGCGGATATCGATTAACAGGATACGACGAGTCCATTGGGTCTGCCTTGCACTGTTTCTGGAAAAAAGCTAATTCCTTTCGGGAGTTTATGACTCAGGATCCGGGGATTGCGGGCTGCCGGGGATTGGGGAATTCCAAGAGTTTTTTGCAGCACTGAGGTAGGACAACTTGTATTGTAGTGCATCAACCGAATCTGAGGATTACTGGTGCCTTAAATTACAATGCCACAAAAGAACAAAACTTAGTGAAGAATCTCTCAACTGTAATATCATCATGCCCACCTAATGTGCCCGACTATCGGTATTGTTTTGATGGACCTTCTTTTCGCAGGTGATGTGCTCGCCCGAGCTGCGCCTGCGGTGGCCTCCACAGATACAGTAGGATAAGCTGCAGAAAATTGGCCCGGTGGGATAACCGTGAAACTAAACCCGGCTGAGTTGGGAAAGAAACATCATTTAATCGCTTCCCTCCCAGAGGTGTTTGTGTTATCGAATAATGATCTCAAAAGACGATACAGAAATGTCTCATCAAAATATTATTATTACGACAATATTATTATGAAAGGTTCCACACGCCAAGCTGTCTCCCAAACAGAAAATTCCAAAGAGCAAAAGCGCAAACGAAATACCATTATATGATACCACAAATAGTAAACCCATACCCCCTCCCAACAACGGCAGTCTCACGGGCAATTAAGATCGACGGACTCGTCGTATGATAGGACTTTTGCAGCGTAGGAACTGTTGATACTCGACCGGATCGTGGAGCCGAGGAGCTAGTTAAGCCTCATGTTTGAGCCTGAAACCGTGCCTGGCTTGGCACTATTATTAGTAAGTCGTTGACCACCAACGGAAAGCAAATAAGCATATTCTTGGCCAACCTTACCGGCCAACGACCTCATGGACCCAACAAGGTTTTGCCTGCCGCCAGATCGCCGGGAATAATTTACTTTGCCGTTGGCCTGGGTTCGCGGTAGAGGAGCCTTCACTTGGGCCTTTGTGGCCGGACCTACCAGTAGGCCTATTCTAGACGCTTCCTGAGAGTTATTGTTCTATGATACCATAGGTATTGCAAACGGGTCCCTCAAGACGATACGGTATGCTGATAGCCGTCAATAACTTTATCGCGATAACTGGGATACCGGTACCGAGATCGAGGTCTAGGGACGTCTGTAGTTTCCCCGTTTTCATTAGCGGGGTGCAGTGAAGCACCTCTCTCTCTGCCAGTGGTTGGGCGCGCGGGTGAAGTGAAAACGACAACCGGCCTTGCTGGGACAGGCAACTCCAACGTCGTGCATAGGCGGGTTCTTACGAACCGGTATTGCACTTTTCGTGGTACTACAGCCTGTTTCTCCGCGGTACGCCGATCATATTGTTACTGGAGTTGTCCAAGATCTGGGTGCTTTCACTTGCGCTCAAAGCCCAATGTGGGACATACCAGTACGATAGATATTGGGAGGGAGGGCTGCGGTGAAGGGTTTTTCTGTTCGCAATAGCTCCGCGCGGCATAAGAGGACTATTCTCTTCGATTGAGTTTTGAAATCAGGTGGGTTGTGCAGTACTGTTTGCTCCTCTCAGGATCTGACGTTCCTTGGTGGGTGTTTGGTGCAGAGGATTCTTCATATTTCTGCTTGTACAATTGATGCCTTAATGATCTTCAACAACTGACAGCAACATGGCCGTAACAAGAGTGCTTGTCCGAATTTCCAATTTCATCTGAGAAAGGAATACCCAGAGGAAAGAAGGATCAATGATGATGACGACAGAAAATCAATGTCTAATGTTCGCTCTCGGCCTCCAGCTTTCTCCTCTTTTTATTCTCTACTTCCATCATGAATCCTGCAGCCTTTTTAGGTACAAGAATTCCACACAGAATGTCAATGAATTCATGATGGATAAAAAACCGTGCCTAGTTGCGAATGTCCACATTCTCCATGACGAGTCCATTCACACCTCCAACACTACTTATATTGCAGGTAGAGAATTTACCCGTAATTGGACAGTGTTTGCGATCACGACCGCCGTTGCATGTCGCTAAGATCTGAACAAAAGGCCTGGACTTTGGCGGTATGTAATAGTAGCTGCCTCCGCAGGCACCGCTCAATCACGGGCAGCACCGCAACGCGGGCTCGGGGCGGAATCATGCCTGGTGATTCCCAGATTCAACAGCGGATCATACCGCGATTACACAGGCAGCGGAACGACTGAGAAATGCATCACATCTCCGCACTCGAAAGTCAATTGACTTGCGAGACCTCGCCTTTGACCACAGTGCCGGGAGAATAACGGCATTCCTTTCTGGGAAGCCCGGGACCCCCCCCTCTTCGGGGGGAGGAACTTCACGCAAACTTTCGTAAATATCCGCAGAGAATTTTTGCTCTGCAGGCGTGCCAGGACTATTTGGCTGGCTCCGTGAGTATTAGAAATCCGGGTTTGGGGGGTTTCGGACGCCTGCGGTTGTTGAGTTGTGGCCCTTCATGTGTGTTTCAAGACCACAGGCGGACATATCTTACAGCACTTGCACATATTTTCTGCCTGAAACGACCACAGGCGATGCGGATTGATCGATAACCGTTGTGGGGGTGGATCGGTGGATTTCCGTTGGTCTAATGTATGATAGCTGATAAGCTTACTTTGGCGATACGAGGAAGAGTGGGTAAGAAGCTTATTTTGTATCATAATTATGACACCTCGACCACTCCGCCAAACGCCTTGGGCTAACCCTAACTGCCGTCAGAACGGGTCATTGAAACCGGCCCATGCCTTGGGAAAACAGCCTTTTGCGCAAAGCTATTCAACCGTTAGCGGAGAGTGGATGTCGTGAGGTTTGCCGTTAAGGTCCAATTGGTAGGCGTGCCTGGAGTATCATATCATAATGGCGGGTTTTCCGGCAATGGCGGAGGGTTTGGTATTCAGGGTAAAATCGGGATAATGGGTGAAGCCGAAGGCAGATCGAAGGTATGAGAAGAGGTGGAGGAGGCTGATTCTCCGGGTATGATAAGTTATGCTTCAATGTTTCGTGCTCATTGTTGTTGGACGCCTGCTATCTCGAAACCTCTGAAAGTAATTTGTTTGTATAGCCTTTCATTTCCCTCTCTCTCTATCGTCTCTGCCCTGGAATTTTTTTTCTCTCCCCGATAGTATTTTTTGTGAGATCGGGGGGGCACCATTGAAACTCCTCTGTTTGTCACCAAATTGAATGTCGCTCTCGTGGAAAGCATTTAAACTCACGCTTCCTCCCCGTCCCACATCCCTCACCAACTCCTTTAACGAATGAGATACCTATACACCCACCCACTCATCTACCCATCTTTCTATAAAATTAATACACAAATATTTTTATACATACATGGATCTGCATTTCGGCGGGGCCACACAAACGGTGATGGGTGAGCTAGCGATAGAAAATGGAACGCACCGGTCAATGACTGAGGACGGCGGTGAGGGACCGCTCAACATTTCGGAACAATCTGCTAGAGAGAATCCCCCAAGGTTCCTTCCTCCTACCCTCGGCACGATATTCTGGACGGGTAAGCCAAAGTCGACGGTGAAGGATGTCGACAGGGAGCGCCTCAACTCCGTTGAAGGTCCCAACAACAATAGGAAGAGACGTCCGTGGATTGTTGTCGAGGAGTTGGGTGATTATGTTCGCCTGATGTATGTCCCTTTTGCCTATCCAGCTGAACCAATATACCCGGAGGTGGTCTTGCTAAGAGTTAGGTCTTCGACTACCCAAGGGTACAAAGGTTGGGATGCGGTCGCCGAGGAACATCAGCGGTTCTTCCTGCCAATTTCCCCAACGATTTCGAATGGCAGACCGGTGCTGGAGATAAAAGAGGACTTTGATGGGAGGTTTTTTAAGGGAAAAAGCCTTTTGTACCTCGGCATCGATGCGGTCATAGAGGCTTCTGCGCTGCGTAGTGAGCATGGCATGGGGTATCTGGACCAGAGCGCTGTAGCGATTATACAACGAGAGAGAAAACATATACTGGAGGTAGAGAGAGCGGTTAGGCTAGAGATGCGGCAGGGGGGGCGGCCTAGGAATGCCGATTGGCGTGAGAGAAACCGGGCCGACGGTGGGAATTGCCTCGACCGTGATCTTATGGGTGAGGGTTATTTTGATGACCCAAGTTCCCCAAATTACCCGGGTTTCCCAGAATTCTCCAGTGGCTCAAACACTCGCTCAACCGGTCGCCCAAACAGCGCGCGTCCCCGACATCCTGCTGGGGATTTAGGTACTCCACCCAGCTTTCCCCATGCGCCCAGTCAGATCGGGTATCTCCTAGCTCGTCAGAGCCAGGATCCTCATGAAGACCACATCGGCAACCGCGGTCCCGATCAGGATAACCACCCTCGAACTCAATCCCGACCCAACCAGGATCCTGGTCAGACCCGGGCAGATGGCGGAAATGAAAATTCTCCTGTTCAAAACTTCATTCATCGGCAAACCTATACGATTGGTCGATCATCCGATCCGGGTCGCACCGATTTGGCTGCTTGGACGGGTCGTTTAAACACGCAAGAGCATCCGCGGCAAGGTCAGGGCCACTATCCAACAGGGGAGAAGACGAATAAAAACGGGAGCCGGAAGCGTCAGGAACGCGCTGCTCGTAAATCGTCACGACAAGGCCACTGAAGATTCCCTGGTGGAGACTCGGTTTGGAGTTGGGTGTCATTCTTTCTCATGGATATTTTATCTCTCCCCGGTCTGCCGGCAGGGCGGGGGGGTTTCGCTCCCGGGCCACAGACTGATGCCCGGTGGCTTGTTGTTTTTCTCCTGTTCATTTTTCTCTCTCTGAGAGCGGGTGGTGTTGGAGGGTTCGGTATCTAAATTTTACTTTTATCGGTTCAGCGATTTCCTGGGTATTAGTTCCTTCATATATCGATGTTCTCAAGCATTTTCACTTGCCTTTTCCTTCCCTCCATCACACTCCTTCAGACCAATGAGTGCTCTATTCATACTCGATCCCCATCGCACGCGCAGCCCAGTTTGCTTCAGATTCTAGGAACGCAAAATAATCGGTGATCGCATCAGATAGATAGATTCCTAAATCTTTGAATTTTCTTCGCATTCTGGTTGGTTAGTAGATCTTGAAGTCGCTGGAATGTCATATATGCTCGCCTGCTTGATTCCCTTACTGCAGCCTGCACCAGAGCTCCGGTCCGCCTTGCTTGCGTCTTTTCTTCCCCTTGATTAAGTCTAGCGCAGGAGGAAGGATATGTGAGATGTCGATAGTTGCTTTTTCATTTTTCCTTCTCTCGCCTGCCAACCTGCCTGGCGCACGGCAAGGTTATCGCCCGTGAGCCTTCGGTGTTGTCGAGAATTACGACATGTTTGCACTTTTGTGTCCACCGCTGTACAGTACTTGTACTGTAGAGGGTGGTTGTGGTGTGGGCTACTAGGCACCAGCAGATGTAGCTTTGGATGGGGTACTTAAGTGATTGTTTTAGCACCGCCGTTGATTGCTGGTCTTGGATCCGTTTGGAAAGCTGCGCAGGCGTTGTTACAACAGTTCGGGTCTGTGTGCTTCTGCCGGTCGACTGTGGCCTTGTTAGAGAAGACAGAAGTCTACTTGGGATGCGGTGCACTTGTACAGTACTCGAGTAATAGGGATTATGCAGCCTAATTGGCAAGGTACGAAAAAAGCAAGGCGAACACTTGGCGCTGTGGCGAAAGCAAGTTTCTTTCCATCGCCGGCGGGCCAAGCAGAGGGGGTTTGACATCTCTCATCCTTAGTGCCCATAACTGCACTGTTCTCGGCTATGCACGTGAATGATCAGAGGCTCAGGGATGACAGGCATTCTGGTGTTCCCCTACCGTATCGATTCGCTATCTTAGTTAGGTTGGGATATTCTCGGTATATAATGACAAAATTTCTCAAGAATTCTTAGTGCTTTCCCGACACGGTATAGCCCGAGCCATTTGGCTGCGCCCGGATGCCATTAACTGGCTTTCGCGATTCCGTTAACTTGCCAAGCTAGACCTATTTCAGGCTGATGTCGCGGCGTACAATACAGGGATATTCGCGATGCTTGAATGATGGAGAGCGAGTCGCGAGAGTTTAAGGGCGCTCCTGTAAAGTCTGCACACCACAAGAACCCGAATGCTGGTAATTAGTTGCCTTTCCTGATGGTATTGGGGCCTTTTCGTCCTAGGCTGCCGGCTTTCGCAGTGTTTTGCGCGCTTATTCAAGGGTGGGAGTTTTGTGTGTCTTGGGGCGGGATCCAAGTATTGGAGTGGTTAAGGTGTGCGGAAGGAGTAGATGTCGTCGGATGCGGATTTCGTGGAACGCCCACCAAGTCGCGCCTGGAGTTATAGCATAGATCGAAAGAGCAGGGTCTCCTGTGAATAGGCGTGGGGGGAATGCCTGTCGGGAAGGGGTGTGCGAGGGCACTACGTACGATTCCGCCAAGCGGGACGGCGTACAGATGCAGAATAGCAAACTGCACAAATGGCAATTGTCTTTCATAATCTTGCTTGCCCAATACACTGTGCCTGTACTCGAGTACATGCTAGAAATCTGCTGAACATTCGAAACTAAAAGCTCCTGAGGCGGAGAAAGAAAGGTGGTATTGGAAGTGGGGGTACCTATTCCTGTTCTGTGTGGCCTGTGATAGTGCCCAAAAAAAAAAAGCCGGTACCGTATAAGATTATTCAAATAATGCGGATAGATGCAGACCAATACAATGATAATTAGGTATAAATATGTGCTTAAATAGGCAATGGTATGGTTCCGGACACTGGGAAACACCGCCTGTGTTAATTTGTGCGATGGCTTAGTAAGCTGCCAAGACAAGCGAGTGATTGGGTATGAGTACTTTGGTATGTTCCTCTGAATGCATGCATTGATTAGTTTAAGCCCTGTTTGGTCGGTTATTTTTATGCCACAGAGGTGATTTTTATAGCGTCATATAAATTTCTCCGTGAAAAAATGTTGAGATGAAGGGAGTATTCGGCATGGGCCTAAAAATATGTCATATTTTTGGGGTTTGGGCTGATCAGAACAATCATATTTTCTTTGCAACATCTATGTTCTTTGCAAATTTTATGATAATATGATAATACTATAATCATAAAAATAACCAATTTTGTTGTCATCATCATCCCAATTATTCTGTCGAAGCTCCGCTGGGTTATCATGCACAATCTCCGATCAACCACTATCATACAAATACTGATGGGCAAATTATTTCTCGTGGTACATCAAAGGATTAAAATTTAGGAATCGCAAGGAAATTCCAAATACCCCCTCTCGGCTACCGTTACTCAAGCTTTAGAGTTCCAGAGTATCACACCTCTAAATTCTTCGATTTCGCCAAACACACAACTCCGTCCCCCTCAGTGTGCCTAAGGGCCCCGGCCCCGGGGAGCATACCCAATAGTCCAGTCAGCCCGTCCTCACCCAAAGACGGAACGGACGGTATCATTGAAGACTGTGCCCGGGACGGACGGCAGGGCCCTATAGGTGTCTTGGCAGATATCTCGACTGCCGTCGATTACAGGTATCTGCACGGGGCGGTTAGGGCCTGCTTGAGTATAAGTGACTGCAAGTAAAGTTGCCTACAGGTGACTGAGGGTGACCCCCTGGCTCTGTTGGCAATACAGTACGCCCTAAATGAGCCTGATTCTTATCTACAGGGCCCGGGAGTCAACCTGCAGGTTGCCTGCAGTTGCATGGGGTTGACGGCTGCCAGGATATCTGCCAAGACACCTATCAGGCCCTGCCATCCGTCCCGAGCAGAGGTTAGGGCGGACGTTGCCGCTGCCGTCCGCCCCGGGCACAGCCCTCAATGACACCGGCCGTCCCGTCTTTGGGTGAGGACAGACCGACTGGACTATTGGGTGGTATGCTATGTTTGAGTCTGGATGATCCGAAGAACTGTAAGGAGGTACCAGAAAATACATGGTTGTTCAGGGTCCGTCGCGGAGGGGAAGGTGGGGGGGCGGGGAGAAGGAAGCTACAATGCCTGCGCTATTGGGATCCGAGTGGGGACACCAAGCGACCGGTTGATCCTTGGTCCTCGCTGTAAATCACCAGTGCTCACTCGGATTTTTAGACGCTCTCTTTGTCGGAGAAATATGCTTCTAGACAAATTATTTCCTGTTTCTCGCTTTTTTATTTTTTTTGTTCGGTGCTTCTTCGGTAGTCTAGGATACGGGAGAAAGGGCTGGTGGAAACCTTGTTTTTCGTCAGGGATGTCATCACGAATGCTATGGCGAATAATGGGATAGTAATGATGGTGGTGCTGTGGGAATCAACTCGAACTCTCTGTCGGAAAGAGTTTAATTGGTGAAGGGCGGTAAGAGAAATTATAGCGATATTGAGGGGTTTAGGTGGACACCGTAGGAAAAGGGCGTCTACGGAGAATCACGGTGGTGTGATGTTATGAACCACCGACGGAGATATGTGGAGTAGAGTGACGTGTTGTGTGGAAAGAAAAGAGTGATGGCTTTTAGAATAGAGTCTGTTTGCCATTCGTTGATTGCTTGCTATTTCTGTCTAAGGGTAGAAGGGGGTTTATATAGAGAAGCTCGAAATTCCAACCACTATACAAGTTCCTCCCTATTTTCGTGATTCCTCCATAACGGTCAGGTTACTCCCCCTTGCAGCTGCCACCGCACTGATGACTCCGGAATACTGCCAAGTTCAGAATTCATCCTACACTACTCTGCCGCTGTTCTGATGGTAAATCTGTTATACTGGGAATGACCGAGGACTTGCAAACAGATCCAATCAGTAGCCTAGCATGACCCAATTTCCTCCCTTCTCCCCTAAATAGGATATTGGTAATATGAGACAACAATGTGAACATTAGGAGGGGGGTGAGCGGACTGTTCTGACCATCGGGGGCTTGGACGATCTCCGGGCGGGTGTCGGTGATTTCTGGCGCGGGGCTGCTTTTCTGTTTTCAGGGGCTTTCATTCACCCGCAAACTGGAAGTTGATCAAAGAGCTAGCGATTTATGCAATGTAGTTATCTATTACCTTCTTTTTCATTATTCCCATCCAGAGCCGTATAACTGGGGTTTGGGGAAAGTATCTGGAGCAATGGGGAAATTGGAACGGTATACTGAGTGGCTTGGGAAATAAAGTCTCGTGCTGCTATGCTTAGTCTATCAAGCTGTAATGTTGACCGCAACGTGTTGCGGAACTCCATGAACCTACGTCTCTGTATTCGAAAGTTTTGTCAGGGTATTGCTCAATCTGCTGGAAAGAGAATAATTTCTAAAAATGCGGTGGCAGGTGTAGTAGAAGCAACACCAACCACCAGCATCCAGCATCCATCTTCCCTGAATTCTTAAATCTAAATAACGATATTATACCCCCCACCGTGATGAATATTAACAACTGAAAACCGCGTAGCTAATGCAAAAATTCCACTGTTGCTTCAGATGGTGCAAATATCGAACACTCCTCCACCCGAAAAGTCGCAAGGGTGATTTAAACTACCCGGCGGTAAGTGGGCTATTTGAGTATTGACTGAAGGGTGTTAGAGGAGGTAGGTGGACGTTGGCGTGTTGTAGCTAGTTCTTGGAGTTGTGGGCACTTTGTGGATTATTTTTGTTGACCTGGTGGATTGTGGTAGACCTGTAGCAGTTTATTGAGAATGTTCGTTACGGATGTCCTTCCTTTGTTATCATGGGCATGTGAGGAGGAATGGGGACATGCGCGAGTTAAAGAGGCAGTTGCGGTGACCGATTAAAGGAGATTTCTGTCATGTTTTATGGTTTGTGCCATTCAAAATCCGTGGGAGGAATTAGCATTTCAAAGTAATTCTACGCCTCCACTGAGCTAAACTATTGGTTCAAAATAACCTCCGGATTTTTAGGTACGCTAATGAGAATGATGTTTAGGCTTTTTTCAAACTAATAATTGAAGAACTTTAATAGAGAAATATAATCAGTTGAAAAGTTGTAACCTGGTACAGGTTTTGGATGGCAGAAACCGCACTTATACACCTAGATTTACCGTCAGTTTTGTTTAAGGCGGAAGTAAAGATGGGAAAAACGTTGTCGTTGACCATACCTTCCTCACACTTTCCTACTGAGCGCGGAAATCCTGAGCAAGTTCCTCACTATACCGCTGCGCCACACAACTACCCCCCCCACGCATAACAATAAAAGGCGCGGCGTAATGCCCACCAGTCGCCAGACTGCCCCGTAAGCCCTGAGGATACGATATGGACTGGGAAGTGTGCCAGAACCTGGAGTGTCCGGGGTGCAAAGCTAAGGCGGGGTTATTTGTTTATAGCCTGAAATGATGGAGAAGGGTAAAATTGTTGCACAACTCACAGACTGTAAGGAGGTCAACAAATATCCTGTGCTGGAAGCGGTTGTTAGAATTACGGTTTGATTACCCACCTTCTATGTTTCCCGGATGGTTTCGAGGTGCATCGGGTGTTAGTAGGGGAAGCAGGTTGGGGGAATATGAGGTTTACTAACGATCTGTTGCATGATAAGACATAAGCATGAATTACGAGGGGTAGGGGAGGGGATAAAGGTTTTCGTACAAACTGCCACATGTAAACAGGATGAAGTCAGCATTTGCAGGAGGTAATATATTGGTATTCTTAATGCTTACCTCCTATAAGCAATACAAGCAAGAACTTAGTATGGAATCATCGGCGTTACCTCAGTTTCGCTAAGGTCCAGGACTTACAAGCTATGGTAACAGGTAGGTTATATCAGTACAGTGGTAGTAACAGACAGCAGGAAAAACCCAAGCTTACTTACCACCTACAACATTCATCCAGACAGATGTTAGCACTTGTACCAGAACCACGGGTATTAGGCGCACTTACATCCTACAATGCACAGAGATCCGGAGGTTAGAAACCGTCCCCTTCCAGAACTGAGGTTCGTCAAGTACACTTACACTCTACAACGCGGTGCGCGTTATAGGTTAGAGGTTGTCTGGCAAAAGAGCTCTGGCTGATCAGATTAACACACATTCTACAAGATTCACAAGCCACAATTTAGCAATTGTCTCCTCCCATAACTATTGTTGATCTACTTTACTTACCCACTACGTTAACCAGTGGGCCAGAAGTCAGCGATTCCCTCGCATCAGAACCATAATAGATCGGGCGCACTTGCATCCTACAATCCGTAGCAAGCTGGAGATTAGAAACTGTCTTTGACTGTAACTTTGGCGGACAAAGCTGACTTACACACCACAGCGATCAGTGAGCCAGGATTCAGAAACCATCGCACTCCAGAGGAGAGGTTGGTGAAGTTCTCTTACATACTGCGAAGGTCAGCGAGCCGCCGGTAGCAATTCTCTCTCACCAGAACCGTGTTCGATCAAGCACACATAAATCCTAAGTTACAATATAGTGCAGGCGAGAGGTTAGCAATTGTTTTATCCCAAAGCCTGGGTTAAACAGGTTCTCTTACATACTACCGCACTCAATGAGCTATCCGTCAGGAATCGTCTCGCACCAAAACCACGGCTGATAATTTCACTTACCCACTACAAAACCCAGCGAGTGTGAGGTCAGAAATTGTTTCACCCCAGGGCTAGGGTTGATTAAGTACGCTTACATCCTATAAGGCTTAACGAGTCATTGGTCAGCAATCGCCTCATCCAAGAACGCTCCCCAGATTTACTTGCCCACTACAACACACCGCGAGTTAGAAGTTAGCAATTGCGTTGCGCCAAAGCCCTCCTTGGACAGGTTTGCTTACTATCTATAACATGCAAAGCGTGCCAGAGGTCAGAAATTATCTCCGCTTGGTTAGGTATACTTACCTCCTACAACTCCCAGCGGGCCGGGGGTCAGCAATTACACTGTACCGGAACGGTGGCTCATAAGGTGCAATTACCTTCTACGGCGCGGATCGAGCTAGATATTAGCAGTTGTGTCGTAGAATAACCTGGGCTTATAAGGCTCACTCACATCCTACAACACGCAGCAAGCCGGAATTCAGCAACCATCTGGTCCTATAAACTTTGCTGGTCGGTTTCACTTACCCACTATAGCATTTAGTGATTCAAACGTCACAAATTGTCCCACTCCGTACACATGTGTAGTGGATCAGTTCCACTTACCCACTACATCACTCAGCCTCAGCCAAATACTAGTTAGAAATTGTCCTGTCCTAGAACCCTTGTTGGTCAAGCTCTCTCACATACTGAGGCGCTCAGCGAACCACCGGTCAGTAATTTTCTCGCACCAGAATCGTCATTGATCGGGCACACTTGCATTCTACAACACGCAGCGGGCGAGAGGTTAGCGATTATTTTATCTAGAGCTAGAATTAGGGTTAATTAGGGACACTTGCATTCTAAAACGCACAGCGGGCACAAGTTAGTAATTGCCAAACCCTAGAACTCTGACCATGCCCGCTTACCCACTGCAACACTCAGCAAACTATAGGTTAGCGATGGCCTCGCCCAGGGGTAGTGGTTTGTCATGTTCACTCACTCTCTTCGTCGATCAGCCGGCCATCGGTCAGAAATGGCCAATCATGAAAACAGTCGTTAATAACTTTTACTTACCCACTACAGCTCTCAGCGAGCCATCGGTCAGCAGTTGTCTTGTTATCGAAGGGTGTCTTGTCAGGTTCACTCACTTTCTACAAAATTCAGCAAGCCAACGGTTGGAAAATGTCTTGCCCTAGAAAGTTCCTTTATCCTTTCACTAACCGCCTGCAAGGTTCCGCAAGCTACAGGTAAGCAGCTGTCTCGTAATTCAACCGTGATTGATCCTGTTCACTTACAAACTGCAACATTCAGCCAGCTGGATGTCATTAATTGTCTTCTACCGGAACCCTAGCTGGTCCTGTTTGCTTACATACTGCGGCGCTCAGCTAATCAGGGGCCAGAAATTCTCTTGTCCGAGAACAGTGGCTGATCGGATTGACTTACTTTCTGCGACTCAGGTGAGCTAGATGTTAGTAGTCATGATGGTCCGGAACCATGGTGGATTGGGCTCCCTTACCTTCTATAACACTCATAGAGCCGAAGGTCAGCAACCGCTCTATCCTAGTACCGCTGCTGATCAGACCAGTTTACCTTCTGTAACACGCGGCAAGATAATGGTAAGTAACCGTCATATCCTAGAGTCATAGTTGATCCGGCTCACTTACCTCCTACAATGCGCAGAAGGCCACAGATCAGAAACTGCGATGTCGCAGAACCATGTTGATGGTTCACTTACCTCCTGCAACACCCAGCATGGGAAATTTCAGTAATTGTCTCATTCCAGAGCTGTCCTGGACCATCAAGCTGACTTACATCCTACAACGTACACGAGGCTTTAGTTAGCAAGTGCCTTGTGATATGTGTGCGCTTGACGCATTTACTTACGAACTACGACGCCCCACAAGTCGGTGGTTAGCTATAACTTGTGCGATCTTAGCTATCAACCAGTTCACTTACCTCCTGGACCACCCCGCAACTCAGCAATGTGTATTCTCTTATCTTCTAGTCTTGTACCGGCTAACTTACGCTCAACACTCATTGGTTAATCCGGGACCGCTGATAACGACCCTCCGACACCCACATTGGGGTTCACTCACTCTATATTGTCGAGAACTCCATTTTCAGCAACGCAACAATGTGAAAAGAAAATGGTCTGGGACTTCGCCTTACCCTCTATAACGCAAGAAATACTCTCAATCAGCTTCCGCTTTCTCCCGCATCGAAAACCCACGTACCGTCTGTGAGACAAGGTCAATCCATTGTCAGTCACGTACCGCCGCTTCACACTAGCAGGGAACTTCACATGCAAGATGTTATACTCCCTCCCCCAGACGTACGCATTGACGTTCCTCTCCACTAACATTGTACTAATATCCCTGTCTCTGACTAGAGCTGCTACATTCAAGGTGGTGCCATATTTTTCGGATCGAGCATTGATGTCTCCTCCTTGCCCCTGACTAGGCAACGCCCTTTTAATTAGGAATTCCCGGGCCGTTTGGTGCACGAGGTAGATCCTTGAATCAATAACCCGCACGAAAAGACCACACAGGTTTTTTACTCTCTTTTCAAAATCATTGTAAAGATAGCCTTGATGGTCCTCCACAGACTTGTGGTTCCGTCCGATTGTAAGTGCAATGTTCATCTCTACAAGGGTAAGTGGTCTTGCAGCAGCTACTACTATATTTAGGACTCTATGTGCCGGCTTGTAGTTTGTGCTTTTGGAAAAAATCGTGGTGTAAAGTTCATCGAGTTTGGTTGGTGAGGTAGAAACAATGTCTATCAATCCCGCTCTGGAGACGTCAACACTATTCCTTAAGGCCTCAAGAACAAGGGATGCCCAAAGGAATGTCCGATCGGCAGAGATTTCGAGGAGGTTTCGCAAATATCCCAGCTTGCCAGGTTGCTAGTGTTGGCCACGAGCAGAGCATGCTCGAGCAGTACCACTGCTCGATTACTTCTATATATATCTGTCTTGGTAATCATGTGATATTATCATGTATTAATATAGAGACCATCTACCCCGCACACTCAATACACTATCCTCTGCACAACCCCCAACCACTGATTCTTAAACCTTTATCGGGTACGACATTGCTATCTCAAAATGTCCTCATCGCTCGCATCATCTCCCACCCCTTGGCAAGTAACTGAAACACAATCCGACACTCTGAGTGAAGCAAATAGCGCAAATGACTCGGGCTCAGTCACGGATTTTCGTGACACCTTGAGTGGCAAGTGGGGTAGGATTATTGGGAACCCCAGTGTGGATATTAAACTACTGACAATTGATCCTGTAACTGTAAATAGGAGACTTGTTTAATGATCGCACAATTAGTGGCAAGGAGGAATTGCCATTCAATAGCTACCTATACGAAAAGCGATTAATCATCTGTGAAACAATGAATGACAATTGGGGACGACATATGGTTGATTGCTGTCACTGCCGCCATAGTTGGGGCGCATATGCCCCAAAATATACCACTACCTCTGCCTTTCTAAACCACTTCCGTACGTGTCATCCAAGACTTCCATCTTGGGAAAGCGACTATAAGAGTGCAGTTAGTCGTCTAAAGGGAAAGCAGAGCACCACATTTTGGACACGATCCGAACTTACTCCTTTCACACTCGCCAAGCAAACTGGAAGTGCCCGAGCCCCTGGGGAGTATTTTGATATTACTCAATATAGGAAACTACTTGCTGTAATGATTGTCGAAACAAATTCTAGCTATAGGTTAGTTGAAAGTACTGCCTTCCGCACTCTATTGACATACTGCAATAGGAGGGCTACTCCAATCTCCGGCCAAACCCTCAAACGCAATATCCAGCAAGTTCTATATGAAGAACTAGTTGAGAGTTTATGCCTTCGCCTGCAAGAACATATCTCGAGCAGTGCAAAAATTAACCTCACACTCGATGCCTGGACGTCTTCGAACAAGCTTCCATTTTTGGCGATCACAGTACACTGGAGGATCTAAGGTACGAGAGATGCAATACCCTCCTTGGATTTGAACAATTGCATGGCTCCCATACCGCAGGCAATATGTTGGATGTTACAGTCAAGGTATTAAATATGTACGGTATTCGGGAGTCGATTCGCTGCATAATGGCGGATAACGCCACCGTCAATGATGGTATTTTTATGGATTTAGAGTTGGAAATGAAGGAATGGTCACAAGAGGATGGGCAAATACGTTGTTTGGTACATGTATTAAACCAATCTGCACAAACCGTGCTTCAGACATTGAAGTCAGAAGCAACTGAGGCAGAAGTGGATTTAGCGAGTGATGACATAAAAGAGCTTGGCAATAACCGCGACATTGACCCAGCAACAACCCTATGAAAGCTTCGTCAAATATTGGCAAAAATCCGATCATCAAACATTCTCCAGGAGACACTTCAGGATGATGAACGGCAAAAGGGGATAAATTGGCTGATTCCAGTCTTTGATGTTTGTGTACGATGGAATTCCACACATAAGATGATTCAGCGCGCATTATACCTCTAGCCAGCCCTCGAACGTCTCCTCACTATCAACAATACATGCAAGTTTAGTAAAGCCCTAAATTCCCTTACACTTACACCTAATGATTGGTTTACCCTAATGCGGTTGGAGAAAATACTCGGTATTTTTGTTGAGGCAACTAAATTTGCCAGTGGTTCCTCATATCCAACACTAAGCTCCTAGCTTCCATATTACCAGTTCCTGCAAAATCGTTTGCATGATCTCATCGAGGATGAATGTGCTGCTTCTATCGACCTTGACCCCGACTCCTACGGTTATAAGATATGGGCTGCAGTAGATGATGCATACTGAGAGCTGAACAAGTACTGGGTAAAAATGGATTCACATACGGGGCAGGTTATTACCACAATTCTTGACCCACGTATGAAGCTCCAACTCTTTCAGCATTTAGATTGGGAACAGGACTGGATCCAAAAGGCGAAAGAACAGTTTATATGCGTTTTCAATCGATGCTTTGCTCGACTCCTAACCCAAACCCCAGCAAGTAGGTTTACTGAATCTGCGCGGGGGAGGGAAACACCACAAACTAGACCCAATACCCATGATCCCATCCAAAACAGCACTCTGTACGAAGACTTAATTTTTGGTGCGGATAACGATGAACTAGATGATGATCTTGTGGAACCGCAAGTGGAAATTTACTTACGCAAGCCAATGGTTGACAGGAATATCGATATTATTCAATGCTGGAAGCTTCATGAACAGCGGCTACCAAATCTTGCCTTCATGGCACGTGATTATCTCTCCGTTCCCGCAACAAGGGATGTTCATATAAACCTTCTCTGAAAGCCTCAGGCTTTGTACTAAAGGTTTGTGTGGTGTCCCATCTGAGCAAGCGTTTACCATGGCTGGTGATATTGTTACAAAAAAACGGAATCAGTTGGAGGCTAATTCAGTCAGACTCCTCCTGCTTACGAAGGCATGGTTGGGTATTGTTGACTATGAGAAGGAGGAGCTAGAGGAAGAATTGCTGGGAGAGGAGTCAAATTATGAGGCGGATGATGATGAGAGTGTTGCAGATATCGAAGAGACGGAAGATTCACAGATCTTGGAATAGTTGTTAGAAATGCTGCTCAGCATGCTACTGTTTCTTTTGTTTCTTTTGTTTTATGAAAGCACGGAGTTTATGAAAGATGTTTTATTGATGCACGGATATGAGGATGGAAAGCATAGATGCTACGTGAATGAAAGAAGTCTTTGTGGATCATTTCTTTTGTTCAGAAATAACACAGAATGTTTACTTTTTTTTGTTTCTTTGATGGGTAGACGAGATGATGGAAAGACATGTGTGGATGGAAGTGGAAACGTGTGGTGCTTGTTGGACGACTGAGAAGAGATTTTTGATTTTCATATATACACTTGTTATTTCCCTTAGATTAGTGAGTATTGAAAGATAGCGCGAAATATATGCAACGGATCGATGAAGCGGGCTGAATACTGGCGGAATTGGTAACTTGATTGTTCCTTGTGTTCCTCGCTGACCTCTACCTCCAACATAACCAGCACACGGCGTCCTTTAAATACAGGAGTTCCGGCATCTCTGTCATCTGCCCATGATGACACTTATGCTATCTCACAATGCCAACCGAGATAGGGGTCCCTCGAGCATGCTCGTGGCCATCACTACAGGTTGCTCCCAGTATGATTCTAGTGTGGTAACGCCCTCATCTATGACTCGATTAACGTCAGCGGTTATAGCATCGATCTCTTTCTCCCCTTTCAACCGAATCGTCGTTGCGGCCGAGCTAAGTTTTTTCTCGATTCTATGGTATGGGCGGCTAGTCACGAGGAATTTCAAAGGGGTATCAGAGGCTTGCGATGCCGGGAGGGGGGTTACGTGGCGAATAAGTCGAGCCATAGTCACCTCTTCACACTCATCCAGGGCGTCTAACACACAAATGACATCTCCGCACCCCCCGTCAGCGACCGCCGTAACCAAAATATCCCACAAGGTATCCACCTCCATTGTAAAATTCTGACCTTGAACCTTGAATGCTTCCGCGGCATATTTGCAGAGGGAGTTTCGTTGAACGAAAAGCTGGTGTAGGATGGCGCAAAGAGCAAACGCTGCGCTCCTCTGTTCGTCGCTGTCATCTTTAAAAAAGAAATAACAAACGATGGCGTTAGTTCGAACTTTCAGATGCGTTACGATGAATGAGGTGATAACTGATTTTCCGCAACCCGGGTCCGCCGATAGCCAGAGGATACCAGATCCTTCCCCCCCCAACCAGTCCTTATACTTTGGGTGTTGAGTAACCCAAGTGCACGTTCCTTCGACCGGCTCAGGAACACGATTCCGGTGCGATCCATATGCTGACGTGTATATACATTGCAAAATTTCGGCATAGTTCTGGGACGTGCCCACTCCCTCAGGATCAAAGTAGTGATTGTGAGTGGTGCTAGAGTTACCAGAGTTGATAATGTTATTAGAATAGGTGTTGCCGCTGTAATCTCCATGAATGTTGGTGTTGGCCACCGAGCTTAAAGTGTAGCAATCAACATCAATAATTTGAAGAGGCAATGTATACAAGCCAAGATCTCGGAGCATACCTTTGGGGTGACGAAAAGTCCTCGATGCTGGTGCTTGACTGTTTGTTGCCCATCTTAAGGGTCGATTCTTGGGCTAAGAGAGGTCGGGTTTTATCCATTGTGGATTTGGATGTGTTTTATTGTAAATATTTGTTAAGGCAATGTTCAAGCGCGGGGGAGGAAAGATGTGACCCAAGAAACTGAACGACTGGGGAGCCTGAAGCCAAGCCTTTTGTCAAGAGAGAGCATAGTAGTGCACCAGGAACGCTACAGCACAGCTACCCTCCACTTCCAGCACCCAGCCATTGGTGTCATATCACCACCAGCGCCAGGCTCCAGCCGATCTGGGGAGTAGATGCGGTACTAGGACACCGTCAAACGGGCCTAGCGGATATATTTTCCCTCCCTGCCATGACCACAGAGCAATACAAGAGATAATTTCAGCTTTTTCGAACTAAGTTTACTCCAACACTACGACCCCCAGCTACAGGACCAGGCGATTTACAAATTCTTGGCATTTCTGTATACTAAATTCCTAGACTTTAATAAAGGAATTTATCACAGGCTGAAAAACATTTATGCAGGTAATTTTTGAGTCGGAAAGATTTTGGTCTGTGTAACGCTATTTTATATACAAGGCTGACAGAACAACTCTAAAGGCGACAACCGGAAAGCCCCTTCTTGGTCCCGGTAATGGGTGTCTGATGCGGATGCAGGTTTTGGAAGCACCAAATGGGAACATCCGGCCCGGGGGCTGGGAAACGATCATGCAAGTTTTTTTGGGCTGAAAGGCATTGGTGTATGTAACGGCTATAGCACACCAAACTGACCGATCATATCAAAACTTGGCACTGGATAAACGCTCTTTCAACCCCGGGGCTGAGTTCCTTTAATCCACTTATCACATTTTGTAGCCGTACTATTAATCCTCCGCGGAAGTACTACAGGATCCCGTAAAAACTGGAATGAACTAGAATGACGCTAGGAGGACAGACCGGAACTTCCCACTTGGATTGGAGAGAAAGGACAACGAGGAGGTTTTCCTTCTACTCTGCTAAGGCAGGGTTGATGGAACATACGACAAGCCTTGCTAAGAGAGGAAGATCAAACGCCCTAACGGGATCCACAAGGATTAGCCTTATTTTTAAGGTTTGTATGGTGTCTTGCAATCCGTATCACCGGGGAAACGATTGTCCGAGCACATGGCTTTCTGGAAGTGCGTTACTACAAGCAGTAAGATCCAACCCAACCATCTCTATATCTAGAATGTTTAGTGCAGAACTAATCCATATTGGATTCATGTGCTCTCAGATTGTCACGCAGTTTGGAGGTTTAAACGTTCAGATCTCGTCTTGCCACCCAGTGAGATATCAGATCTTTTCGGTATCTCCCTCCTTCTTCCTATTCCCCACACCTATGTTGACCTCTGATCTCGCTTCCCATTTGTTCCTAATACCAATACAAACCCGATGAGCTTCTCTTCTAACAGCAGTAGTTTTCTCTCAAGCCCTCCACCTATTCTGCGATCACCAAGTCTACAAGCAGAATTTCATCACCACCAATTCTACGAGTCTGAGCTTCCAGGTTCAGAACACTTGGAAGATCAGGAATTAGACCACGATCGCCAATTACCACCAAATGCCGGTATCAACCAATCACGAAAAAAGAGAAACAGCACACTTCCTTCCTCGTGGGTATGGTGTACTCCAGAGTCTCCTAACTGGAAGTTAGTGATCTTAGATGATATTGAGTAAGTTTGCCGCCAAGTAGACAAGTTCTTAATATGTATTTTATGTGCTTATACCAATATTTAACCTGAATTTGTTGATAGATACTGGCAATGTGTTTGGTGTTTCCAGAGGTATCAAAAGTCTCACGGTACACGGAATCCAGGAGCCTACCGAGTGCCTCCGAAGTTGGCAGTCCATATAAAATTCACTCTTTCTATTGAAAATAATTACTACTATTTCTCACTGTGTTGTGTTCATCTCCTATTTCAAGTACCATCTGTTCTCATTGGCAATTCTGTATTTTAATCTAGTATTAATAAATCTACATTCATCTCTTTTATGGCTGTTCACCTGTGCGGGGGCCCGATGGGCTCGTTGGGTTAGCCCGGGCTATACTTCCTTGGGCTTGGGCTGGGCCGGGTCGGTCCTTTTTTCTACCTGGGCTAGCCCATTGCAAGGCTTGCCTATGAATGTCCTTTTAGTTATCTGTTCTTAAGCTTTCATGAGACGAATAAAGTGAGTATCAACACTCCCAATCCAGTTACTTTATTCTATTCTTCCCGAGTCTCTCTCCTCCACAGTGTAAAACCTCAGATCCGAACATTGCCTCCATCTTCAACAAGAGTGTCATTTCTATTTTCAACTGGGGAAGGCAGGCGAATGCACAAGTGATGTTTCATGATTTCAGCCATTCCAAGATCTCTTCCGAAAGCTGAACAACTAATTGGAATAAATGACCTGGGTGAGAACCTCAAAGTTCCAATTTGTTAATGTCTTCTATCCCAGAATAAATATTCGGCTTTTATCTTCCTCCTTAAAGAATGGCAACTCTGGCGAGTTCGACAATCTGACCCATTATTGAGATATTAACCACACCACTAGCATTGCAAGATGATGAGGCCAGGGTTCCGAGTGGTCCGCGGAAGACTGGATTGGACCGCTAGTCCGGTCTGAAGTCAAGTCCAGTCTAATGGTGGAAATTAGACCGACTTAGACTGTCCAGATTATGGGACTGACTAGGCTAGGACAGGTCTGACAAGACCTGCCAAGCAATAGGATATTCACGGCTCATTGACCGAATTAGCATCCTATTTTCCTTTTTACTATTTTTATCACAGTTTATTACGTTCAAATAAAGATTTTCTTGATTAAACCCATTGTTTTCACGGGTTATACTGCAGAGTCTCAGGAGAGTCAGAATGGAAATAGTGCCTAGTTAGATTAGGGGTAAGATTTACGAGTATCAATTTTTTTCAGAGCGTTAGATGAGTGATATTACATGACTATGCAACACTTTATAAAGACCGGTCTGGGACCAGTCCAGACCAGTCCAGACCACCCGAGTTAGTCAAGTCCAGTCATGGTATCCATCAGGACCGGCAAGTCTGGTCCTGCCTTCAAGACCTGACCAGTCGGACTATTCGGAACCCTGGATGAGGCATTCAGGGAGAGAGGCAAAATATGGAGGGCCCGGTCTAAGCGGACTTGCAATCGGAATGAACATTTCCTAGTGATACATAAATAAAGTAATGTGACCTGGGTTCGGTGAACTTTGTTTGAGCAACATAAACGAACGAGGTGTGCGGTGGGCAATGCAAGTTAATGGTGGGATTTACCACATCACACGGGACTCCCATAGCACTCCCCGGGTTCTGACGGATCCTGACCAATCCCCGCAGTCCTTAAGAAAATCTACAGTCCCTTACTATCAACTATTGGAGGTTAGCATAATTAACTGAACATCGTGATGCAAAAGGCCATACTTCTTTGAAAATGCTTGTCAACTAAAACCACAACCGAAAAATATTTTTTAAAAAAAACAAATAAATAAGTACTTATTGGGAGCTCTTTGTTGCTGCGAAGATAGTGGGGTTTGGGAGTGAGGGGAGTGGTTGCGATCTTGCGAGTGGTCGAAGATTGTGGCGCCAAATGTTCGGCTAATTTTGGTACTAGTACTTGTATCCTACAATACAATCCCGAGGCCGAAGTGTTCGTAAAATTTTGAGACATCTGACTCAACAGATTCAGGAACACCTTTGCCGAGAGACTGTAAGTGGAACGCCTAAGCGCATTGAGACATGTCAAAAGGGAAATGGTTGGTTACCCAGGCAGTAAAAGGCAACCAATCGAGTGCAGCTACAACAGCAGTGTAGTTATTTTCAAAAACTATGGAGATAGCCCGTAAATATTGTATATTTTACTAGCAAGGGGGGTTCGGCTAGCGCGGGCAGAAGCATGGAATTGGGTATGATATGATGACTGCCTAATCGAGCATGATGACTACCCTATTCATTCCCTAACCCCTGCTAGCGGAACACCAGTTCTTAGTAAAGTATACAACACTTAGGGGCTATACCTCCGTATTCCCTTGTTAGTTTAATATCGATCAAGAAAAAAGAGAAAACATACGTCGCATCATATTGTCGTGCATAGGCCTCAATGGATTGGCTACCAGTTGACCATGAACAGCAAGACATTTCTTCAACACAAAGACGTAATCCAGTATCGCCGTCTTCAAAGCGTTTCTCAGCTCAATCGCAACCATCTCATCGTCAACTAATTCTCTATACCCTCCAACCCCACCACTGACGGGCGAATCCACAACTCCGGTAAGACTCATACTTAGCGGGCTCAAATCATGTCCATCTCCGCCCTTCGTATCGGTATATCGTTTCTCGAGTAGCGACAGTTCTCCAGTCTTCGCAGTGATATTTTCATTTTATTGCTCGTTGTGGTTTGCTGAAGTGGAGGTGATGATCGTTGGATGGATGTGTTGGAGGAGGAAAGCACTTCATTATTTCTTTCAGGACGAGCCTGCTACCTATGTCCGAACAATATCAGTGGGTCCTCCGATTTACCCTCATACTTTGGATCTCCATAAATTTACCGTCAATTCCACCATACACCACTTAGGTCGCCCCCCGTACACACCGCCACACAACCATAGTTCCCGCCAAGACTAGTGTGTCATTACTCCACGACTCCGATCGTCCTGATATTTCAACACCAAGGTTGGTGAGGACATCAAGACTATGTAAGCAAAGGAGGCCTTATTTTGCGAGCCAATTTTTCAAAGCTATGTGACAGTACAGAGAAGAACGAAAGAGGATAAAAGATGGGAAAGAAAATAAACCAAAAGAGAAAAACGCCGAAAGAAATCCAACAATCCACCTGTCTTCCAGATGCCCGCTTTCTAGTTACTCCGATGGAGGCATTGGCGAAGTTGCCGCTGCCCTTGCCTGGGATATTGTGACCGCCGATATGTCCCAAACCAAGGCAGGTGAGCTGGCATGAGCCTGAATTGGCCTGCCGTTCGGTGGCTCAAATCTCCCCCGGATCGAGGCAGGCTAGTGGGCAGAGCTAGCTGAGTCGGCGTGGGAGACCCTGGAAACGGCTCGAGAGCGAGATTTGTTCCTCCCGCGAGTACTCGATGTAGGTCTTGTAAGCATCGGATCTCCACCGGCCCAGTGTTTGGATTTCATTTTATGAGATTCCCACTTGAGCCGCCCATGTTGCTGCTGCCCTTCTGAAGTTATGTCCATTCCAAGTGCCTTGTCCGAGCCCTGTTCTGATCGCCAACTCCTGAAGCTTCCGTACAACGTATTCACTGGTAAACGCTTGCAGTGATCCCAAGCGGTCAGTCCGGCCAGTCCGGCCGTGGTTTCAAAAAGCTTGGGCCAGTCCGGTCGAATTTCTGGGCGGCCGCCAAAGCCTGGCGGCGCCCAGGCAACCGCCGGGTCGAGTCTTGGCACAACCCTGGTCAAAGCCGTCAGATGCCCAGGCAAAGCCGCCAGATGCCCAGGCAAAGCCGCCAGATGCCCAGGCAAAGCCGCCAGATGCCCAGGCAAAGCCGCCAGATGCCCAGGCAAAGCCGCCAGATGCCCAGGTAAAGCCGCCAGATGCCCAGGCAAAGCCGCCAGATGCCCAGGTAAAGCCGCCAGATGCCCAGGTAAAGCCGCCAGATGCCCAGGTAAAGCCGCCAGATGCCCAGGTAAAGCCGCCAGATGCCCTGAAAATCAGAAGTTATCTGCCAGGGGCCAGTCTGCTTGATGCTTTTTGTTGTTGATATGGGTAATAATAACACGATCCCAGTGCCGTGAATCTCGCTTAAACTGCTAATTAAATGGCACCAGCTGCTCAATCACCACGATACTCATATCTCTTCAACTATTGCACGTTCGATTGCCTTCCGCTGGGCCATCTGTCCAGTACTGTACCCCGTCCAGTTCGCCAATCTCCCCGGTCCAATATATTCCCACAGATATACCGATTCCCCCCAATATTACCCAACACCATTAATCTATCCGACCGTGATGGTCTAGAGATGGGTAATCTAGATCATAACCTAGTACTTGGAAGTGACTTTTTAAACGAGATACTCGAGTAAGTCCAGGAGATTCAGTTTCACGAATGTTTCGTCGCTTAGATTCACAAATTGCTTGACGCAACTCTGGTCAAAGCCGCCAGATGCCCAGGCCGGGCCAGGCTTTGGTTTTGAAAAGCCGCTTTCCCACAGTCCGGCCAGGCCGTCGGTTAAAAAGCCTGGGCCAGTCCGGCCGCAGCCAAAGCCGGACGGACTGGCCGCTTGGGATCACTGAAGGCTTGTTCCTCGTATTTTCCAACACAAAAGAGCGGAGCGTGTGCTGGCCGGTGCATGTCTAAGGCAAGTAGTTCTTGCATCGCTCCCACTGGGCATGCTTTGTCCCGGTTTGCCGCAATGGTAAGCCGGATTCCTTTGTGAAAGGGGTCTGTCTTGGAGGACGGCAAGGTGATCTCTAGATAGTTCCCGCTGTTGGAGATCTGGATGCCGCTTTTTGCTAAAAACTACTTCAGGAATGCCGGCCCCAAGTTCTTGTCAGCTTCTGTGTAGGTAAATTTCCCAACTCTTAGGAACCCTGCACAAGCTAGTGTGAATGCGGCATGGATGACAGAGTTATAGAAGTTGTTCGGTGTCAGGGTGGTGGAATACGAAGCAGGTAGGGCCCAGTCAGGGGGGTTCTTGTCCGGCGATCCGGTTCACTATGCTCGCGCTTTATTCCTTGGATTGTTCGCTCTAGTCGGGGGTCTGAAAAGGCTTTGCATTCGATTCCGAGATCGAGTTGGTATGACTTGATACCCACGAGATCTGACTTCATAGTTTTTACTTTTATTATTCCGGCTAATGAACACATCCATTCTATAAACCAAATAGCCTTAGCAGGGAAGTATCCCCCGTTTGGGTACTGGAAACCAGAGAGCGCAGAAGGTAACAAAGTGGGATCTTGGGGTATCATAGTTCCTTATTGTTGATAGTGCTAGCCCGCACCATAAGTAGTAGCCGGCGATGGATGAGAGGCCCGATTCCTGTGCGTTAGAAAACCATGTTTCGGGAGCCTGCCACTCTGGGATAACATCTATGGGGCGATGTTAGTTACTCCTTCAAGATCGAACCGTGAGAGCGCATTGGCTAAGGTGTTGTCAATAGTGGATACACATCTCGTCGCCAGGTCCAGGTCTAGTTCGGCAGTTAGGAGAAGGCATCTTCGAAGCACTTGCATTGACGCTCCGCGTATCGTTCGGTTCTCCAGTGCGTGGGCCACTGCTAGGTTATCAACATGTATTAACAATCTCTTGCCTTTCCACTGTTTGCCCCAGTTGAGAAGTACTTGTTTGACTGCCCGCATTTCCTGCGGGTTGATGTATTCTTGAGCATTAATGAGGTAGCCCGGAAGAGCAATAAAAAATGCGGACTCAGGCTAGGGAGATGAATCTCTCTGGCTGGGGTAGAAGGCTCCTAGTCCTCTTGTACGGGCAGCATCCGACCATGCTAGAATAACTTTTCTCTCTCTCATGGCTAGGTACATTTGCTAGTATCTCAGACCACCATACGAGGTCTCTTTTTGCCTCTCGTGATAACCGTCGCTTTTTGTGCCTAGCTTTTGGGGGGGAAAAAGAGTTCCATGTTGTACAAGTGTCTGAGAAAGGTCCGACCGAGGGGTAAGACTATGGCAACGAAGTTCAGGTATCCTGTGATCTTCTGGAGGTCAAGTAAGGTTACCGCTTTCACTTTGGTTGCCTGTTGGATGATACTCCTAGCTTTCTGGAGTTTCTTCTCAGGTAACTGGATTACTACTCTAGTGGAATCAAGCTTTATGCCCGAGAAACTCACTACTTTTCCTTCCTCATTCTTTGCAATCTGGATCGAGAGTCCCATCTTAGAGCAGAGTCGGGTGAATACTTCTTTGTACTTTTTCACTTTTCCATCCTGGGGCAGTACTACTAGAAAGTCATCAAGGTAGTGTATATCTCTAGGGTCTTGATTCGCAATTTTAAGCCGATCCTCTAGTACCCAGTGGAAGACTTCAGCGAAGAGGTTAAAGAGATAAGAGGCTGTCCGAAGTCAGAAAGGTAGAAAGTGTTCAGAGCTAATAAGTATTTGTCCAGTGGAATCGAAGCAGTGGTTCATCGAGTGGCGAAACCGGTACGTGACGGAAGGCTGACTTGAATTCCCTCTTTACCAAAATGCAGTCTCTACCAAAGTATTGTGTGGCCTTACTGGCATCTGCGATAGTACTATAGGTGATAGCCTCAAAGTACTCGGGGATTCCAATGTTGATAGAACTAGAATCGGTTGGTTGGTAGGACAAGTGGTAGATGCGACGTTTACTACCATCTGATTTGTCCCTTAAGCCAAGTGGGGAAGCGGTATAGTTGTTTGGTAGACTGGTCATGTCTAAGTACTTCTCCAGCTGGTGCTTTGCGAGTTCAGATACAATATCCGCTGTTACCAAGTCTGGGTCTCCCTCTGCTGTTGATAGATTTGGGTGTATTATTATTGAGTCGCGATAGCCCCGGTAGCTGATTCTCGCACCATATCGGCATATTCCAAGAATTGCAATGATTACACTTCGGTCTCGGTATCTGGTGGTTAGATGTTCCCAGCCTTCGGCCCTGAGTGGGCAAGCCGGCATCGGTAAACTATGCGTAGTGAACAGTGGATAGTGGATTTACGTGTTTGGGCAGGCTGGAGGTATGGGAATGGCCATGCTTGACAGAATATCTTTGTACTCTAATGGTTTGCTATGTTGGTAAATTGTTGTGGAAGAGGCTGCTTGTGTAGCAGTAAGTTTAAGACTCTGCATGTGGTATTGATAGGTGGGTATAGTTCTTAAAAGCTAGGAGGCTAAGACAAAGTGTGTGTAAAATGGGGAAAGGGGGGGCGGAAATACAAGGGAGCTAGCGTCGGTAAGTACCATTGCGGGACAGGTTGCTTGGTCCATTGTTTTGAGAGGTGCACTCGGGGGCCCTGTGGCTGCTTCTTCAGGTAATACAGGCATGCTGGTAATGGTACTGTGCTGACTTGCATTCTTGGTAGTTCCAGTTACAATAGACCTGTGTGGCCAGAGCAGTGCTTGTTGTGCCAATGGAAGGCTGGAAGCTAGGAACCTAGCTCATGGAGTTCTGATTTGCCCGGTGCTCCAATGTGGCGAAGGTATGGGTTCCAAGCTGTGGTTCTAAATGTAAGCCGAACCAGGTCCAAACTAGTAGATGGGAATCTCTTGCATCCTTCGAGTAGCTGCGATTCCACTCTTCAGTCCTAGGCTCCTGAGGTGCCGTTGAACCGGGTATGCGAAGTATTTTGAGGCGACCGGCTCGCTGTCCAGCTGCCGCCATTTGTTTGGTTGGTAAATGCTTTTACCACTTGCAATGCTCTTCCTGTGAAACTGGAAGTGATACCCCTTGACCTTCTCCCATGTGTACCTTTCTAGCTAATCATATAGGTTCATGGTATAGATGGAGAGAGCGGTTGTGAGCTCTCTCTGCAGGGAGTGTTGTGCCAGCGTTACAAGTATTCCGCTGCAGGCTGCCCAAGCCTTGAAGAAACCGCTCATACGGTATTCACTCTCGTTGCCTTCTTGCTCCATTTGCTCAAACTCTACCCCTCCGATGTTTATTGTACGTTGGGACTTGGCATGATCTTTCTCGCTAGCTAACAATTGTTAGATGTTTGTAGGTTTGAATCAGTTTTCGATTATCTGGATAAGAGTACTGCGCTCGACCCCTGGGAATAGAATTTCTACTGAGTCTGCCATGCCAGATGCACTCTCACCAGTTGCTACCATGGGAGACTGGACAGGATTATACATACCAAGTGCTCTTGGTTCCCTCTGTGCTATCTGCTCCTGCTCTATTTCCCCTCTTAGTAGGGCCAGTTGGCTCTCCAACTCTGTAATCTTTATGAGGGTCGGGTTCGGTTGATGTGGTGGGGCATTTCGTGTTGGAAGGATGACGTGGCCTTTACTGTGTGGTAGATAGAAGGTTTATAGGTGGCTGTCATATCTGATTAGGGACAGCTGTCATATCCGATTGGGGACATCATGACCAACGGGTGACTGTCACATCAGCTGTTAGTGTGTTTTGTGGTACACCATAGGTGGCCACATCCGATGTGTATATAGTTAGCCCAATTTCCCCCTCCCCAGATGGCAGAATGCGTGAGAGAAAAATATAGAGTGCACGAGCGAAGAGTCTAGGTTCTGTGTGAAATATCTTTCAATTGTCTACCACTGCGCCATACAGATACTGCTAGCGCCAACACTTCGGGCAAGAGGTTGGGAATGTCCATGGTTCGTATTGGTAGGTGTAGTTGGGGTAAGGTTTTATGCATTGAGCCGGTCCACAACACGGTCGACAATCTCCTGTTCGTGTGAGCGTAGGAGATCCCGCATTGTACTGAGGGTAACTGGTATATCTGCTTGTTGTGAGGATGGCAGGTGCTGAGCCTCGTCTCTCATAGTTGTTGAGCTGTGTACTCCAGATAGGGTAGCGTCCGGGGGTGAAGAGGCGGGGGCAGCTGGGAGCGTGTTGATTACGGGGGAATGGCTAAACAGAGGGGTGCTTGATTCGACTTCTTGGCTGCCGCTCGATGGCTCGATAGTTTCCTCATGTACAGGTATTTGGGAGGCCTGTTCTAGTTCTTGTCCATAACGGTTGGGAGGTTGCCGGTTACGCGTGTTTTTCTGGATTCCTCCCCCGGGCTCTCCGTCTGTAAGTGGGCATAGAGGTTTCTCTGCGTGCTAGTGCTCGCCTGGAGGCCATGGTGCTTCGTTTGTTTGTGGAAGTGTGGGGGTGTTCAGTGGGTAGTGATTTGTGCAATCAATCAAAAAAGCGAGCTGTAGGACGCGAGCAGTAGGGAGCGTGATGGTCTTCAAGTGAAGGGGAGCTGGAGGTTGCCATATGTGATGGGGGTTCACGGACCCCGCATGCTGGAGCTATGACCCCGCGATGGCCCAGCAACCGGGTACTGTATACCTTTACCCACTGTCCTCCGGCGCGCTGCCGCTTCCTCCGGGCATGATCCGGTGTGCTTTGCCCAATTGGCAACGGGTTTCTACAACCCACCATTTTTAACTTCTAGCCGGGTTTCCAGGCGCGCTGTACGAGCAGGTGTCTTGACAGCATATTAGCTAAATCAAAATGTAAATTTTTCTTCAATCACATTTGGCAAGAATAAGCGCTAGAAGTGTACTATCAAAGGGAATATTGATATTGGGAAGGCTTTATGTCTTTGCCAAGATGTGAGTGTGTGTCCAAGGAGCTGGTTTATTTCCTAGCAAGAGTTTTAACTATAAATCGCCGGTAGATAGTGTAACCAGCGCTGGTGTTGTGCGGAGCTCTGGAAGCATGGGTCGAGCTACCGAATGGCCCGCGCTCTCAATTCTGCGAGATATGCCGTGATAACTTAATTCTTCAGGTATCATACTTGTCTCATATTTCCTCCACTTCCTGGCCAAGTACTGCTAAGCGAAACTTATGCATGAGCGGTACCCCATAATGCACCATCCAGCAGACCTAGCCGACCGAGCTCTGACGTATCAGCTGCTTCAGGCGGGGAACGACCACAACCTCGCATCTCCAATTAACCGACATGGAAGTGATAGAATTTACTCGAGTAGTTCTTCGTGCTAGGTATCTTACCACGCGTATTCCGGGTAAGAATTGACATTGCCTATTACTTAATAAATAGAGAGATCGAGTCTAACATATTGATACAAATTTGTTAGATAAATAATAGAATGAGTCATAAAAGGAAACAGTAGCCGTAGTGGTACGGCGGAAGCGCTATTGGAACCTGAATCAAGGGGAAAGGGTGGAAGAAGCGCTGGGAAACGAGCGAGCTGCACATACCTTGAGAGGGGAAGTGGTAGGGGGAGGCATTCTCGGACTAGAAGAGAAAATATAGTGGATAAAAGAGTTTTTACAAACAATCTCAGTTTGAGAAAGGAACGGCTAACCGGTAGTAGGACTGAGATGAAATAGCGACGAAAGGGCGATAGTGTGAGGCTCAAAATCTGGTCTGTGGATATTAAAGTGGTCTTAGTTTTTTTATAGGGGTTTAGATAAGGAAGTTGTTTCTCTATAGGGTTTGTTTGAAGGAGGGAAGGAAAATTTTTCTGTACATAGGGAGAATTTTCTCCGGGTTGTATTCAATAACAACCGAATTGAAACCACGTCATCGAACATCGCGACAATACGAACAAACCGGAATAAGTGTGAGTGCGCGAGAGAAGTACACTGAATGAGAAGTCCTTTCCTTTGCGAGCAAGAGCCTATCGATACGAATAATAGGTGAATTTATTTTTCCTTTATTTCTTACCAATTTTTTTCCGAACCCGACTTTGTTTTCTCAATACGGAACTATACGGCGATGACTAAAGACGCTGTGAAAAACTCTCGACAACCAACAACAGGGAAGTTCACACTCGCTCCACAATTCGCTCTATTCAACGACTCTCTCTCTGCTCTCTTTCTCTCTCGGAAACTAACTAAACTAACTGACAGGAAACGAGAGGAGTACAGATGACAAGAAAGCACTATCATATCTTTCCTGCAATCACCACATATCCCTAACACCCCCCACACCCGTCTCTCTTTCCTCTGTGCCCTCTGATGCTAACAAAAGAAACAATAGTCGATGTACTCCACAAAGACACCCCAATCGCCTCCCGCACCTCCACTGTCTTCCACGCTCCCCTCCCTCCCGTGCTAGCAAAATAAACACAGGAACAAAGACTCCCGACAGTCTATTGCTCCTGGCGGTATATAGGCTGCCGGAAAAGCAAAGGCCAGACCGGGCGCTTACCAACACTACGCTTCAGCAATAAATATACCCGCATAGCCATAGTATTTACTATAACTCAAAATATAGGGTTCTCTAACGTGAGAGTGTCTCCCTGATCCTTGTTGTCTGTTGCGTTTCTGCCCGGGAAGTCGTGGTCAATATAATGGTGCTGCAGCCAGGTCTTATTAAAAATGAATATATTATAGCTTCCTTCTTGGGTCATTATAAACCTTACACATTAATATGACCTTCAAACAAGCTAATTTTACTACTGTACATGGTCAGATTGCTGTTCGCCTTTGCTACTCGCTTCCTATATACTTTGTCCACACTTACAGATAATCTGGGGGGATTGTGCGTTACCGGACAGCCCATTTACTGGGTGCTACAGCTGGTGTAGCAGTCAAGGGGGCATAAGATCATGATTGAGTTTTGCTCGACCACCATGGCTCCGGTTAATGTGATCTAAGAGGTCCCTCAGATACACCTGTCGAATAGAATCCCATTATAGAATGGATTTGCTCGATAAGGGGTATTTTTGGTCCTGCTCGCTTGGTGATGATTGATCATGCTATGTGTGTATATATGTTTTGATGGCCATGCAGTGTCAGGCGTTGGTACAAACACTGACATTTTGACATTGGGGAGCAAGCACACTTGGCCAAAATTGACAATAAGAGACTATACTTGACAGTGATCGGGTAGCGTGATAGCAAATGTAGTCAGCGGGTACTCCCTAGTAGTGTTCCCAGCCGTCCGGTCAGTCCGTCTTTGGGGTTGGACGGGACGGACTACAGCTCAAAGTCCGTCTTTCTGAAAGTGCTAGGGTGGACCACGCCCGGGAAGATAAGGACCGGACGGACTGTAGGGTGCTATAGCCTTAGCGCTTAGACCTCCGGTACTGGCCAAGTTGAAATCACACCCTGAAACGATGTACTATCACTTCATGAAACATCACTCGCGCCGTCCCCGCCGTCCCCTACAGTCCTCAACCGCCCCTGACCGTCCCCTACTGCCTCTGGCCGTCTCAGGCAGTCACCCGCCATCCGCTCCTCTTGTCCTGAACTAAAATGTCTCACCCTGTAAGCAACACCGTCCCGCCCAAGGACGGCCGTACTGCACTTTGACCGCCCTAGACGGACTACAGAAAGCCGTCCCGTCCCGTCCAGGGCTCTTGACAGTCACTCCGTGGGCCCCACCGGGACTCCGCACGGTTGGGAACACTGATCCCCAGCGAAAAGTGGAAAGCTCTTGTGTAGTGGTGAGAGTGGAAGTGTTCGACAGACGGAGGGCGTGAGAAACGGTGGAAATTTCCAGGCTCCTACTGGTGACGACAGGTGACGGCGGGACCTGTAGGTGACCGCGGGAAGATCCCATTTGTACTAAGACTCCAGGGTCCGGGCGTCAGTCCATAGGATGTCAGTTTTTATGGGACACCAGTGTTCTCAGCCGTCCGGGGCGCGCGTAGGGCCCGGTGAGGGGACTGCCAAGAGCCCATGACGAGACAGGACGGCAAAATGTTGTCCATCCTCGTCCTTGAACCCCCAGGACGGCCGTCATTGGGAAGGACGACAAGCCCCACGATCTGAGAGATCTTCTTATTGGGGACGGCAGATGCCTGCATGGAACTGTCCGGGGTAGTAGGGGACGGCCGGCGATGGTGGAGGACGGCCAGTAATGGTGGAGAACTGCAGGGGATATCGGAAGACTGTAGGGGACCGTGGGGGACGGCGGGGAATTGCCTCCGCCCCAATTTGCGGGGCAAACTCGGGAAAAGACCGGACGGGACCACACACTGTCGTCCGTCCTGGTCTTTTATTCCTACATGTCGGGCCTGTTCAGAAAGACCGGACGGGACGACAAAATGCCGTCCGTCCTGGTCCTGGCTCTGGACGGGCGGACTGCCCCTTTGCGAACACTGTGGAAGACTGACGTCATGCCCTGCCGCTCCTGCGAACCCTACCGGGATGCCTAGTACTACAGCACTCCAGGGCCCTGAAGCGTGCCCGGAACAGTTAAGAACACTGATGCCCCCACGAAGCAGCGACCATATCCCCTAACCCCTACTTGGAATTAAATGTCCGTCATGGTGGCCTTGATGGGTGGCTTGATTGGGGTTACCGGTTTAGTCGATTATTCAATCATGGTATCTCATCCATTGGATTATAGTCTGGAGAAATCCTCGTGATCTGCCCAATTATGCCTGCATCGGTCGCTATGGTATAGAGTGGTTGCCTTCGCTATGAAAGAGATCCTGCCGTGGCATGACTCCTTTCCATCGGGTTGGATTTATAGAGTGCAATGTGTGCTTCACCCATCTCAAAAATGCGGCATCAGGTATGCGAGCGAGTACGGTTGAGAAAATTCCTGAAAGGTTGTGAGTTGCACATATTAATATTCTTAGTGCGGAAATATGTTCTCCTAAGTAGGATATGTGTGGTCTTCCTGCATTTGCCACACTAGAGTCAACATAGAGCTTGGGTTGGAAGTAGAACTTCATTAGGCCATGCACTTTAGCTAGTAATTGTAAATCAATAATGTGGGAGAACCCGTGAGCCCACAGACCTCCTTTGTAATTTCAACTGAACCAAGGGGGGAGAAATGTAGAAAGAAAAAGATTTTATGTAGTGTATTTTGGAGTATGATACATCATTAACCTAAGTATTCACCTAGTATCCACTTTGTCGGGTCCAGTTATTTTCTGTTATCATACTACAACCCCATACAATATCTCAACACCGGCAACACATCCCTTCCAGCAACCCTATCAACCCTGCTTTAGAACTCTGAAAGAAGCTAATGTCCCGCCAACCAGGTAGTCGGGTCCTACCATGTGATTGAAACTGTCTCATTCTCCCTCCCTCCCTTGTCTATATAAGGCCAGTGAACCACCCCTTCTCTCCACCTCCACTCCCACTTCATCCACAACACAACATGCTCTCACACTCTCACAACAGCCATTGCTTCATCTTCTTCCAAGATCTATGGCTAATCACTCATTTATAGGTTCACAAATAAAAGCGCTTACTTACCCCCCCCCCCTCTAACTTTTGGTTATTTCTGTCTATATTGCACCCCCCTAATTCCCTACTTCGGTGGGTGACCATTTATTGGACCGAGGCCCTGAAAATAAAAAATAATGAAGTATATATTGTTTCCTTATGGTAAGACTCTTTCTTCTGGATTTCTTTCCGGCTGTTGTGAGAGCGTGAGAGTATGGAGTGTAGATGCTGGAGGTAGGTATTATTAATAGTATTATAATTGATGTATATTGTTCATTCATATTACCTGTTTTAATAGTATTGGTTGTATACAATAGAGAAATGAAATTGCTGGATTATCAGTGTGACCATCTCATTTACTTGATTGATATTTCTTGGTCCAGAAGGCACAGTTAGGTGAAATTAAAGCAAAATAATTTGCAACTCCCCATTGCTCCACCTACCCCTAAAGAGTGCACAAATCGTTTGGGCATTAACAAATAATATCTAGCCATTGGGATATCCTCTGCACTATTTTGGTATCAGTACAAAACAAAAATACCTGCCACATTTCCTTATGACCCCTCCCCCACCACATCCTTTCTTGAGGACTCTTCATCCTGATTATTCAGCATCACAAATTGCTCCACCTATTCAAGATCCTTGTTGTTAGGTTGGATGCAATTATTTACGGGATAATATAAGTGCACACTGCGGATCTCAGCCATTGTGAATCGGCAGCGCTCCATAGATTGACATAGCCGAGCAATATCAAGAACCGGAAGCTCATATCCGAAGTTTCTTATTTCCCGCATAAAGATTAAAGAAGAATGTCTTCTAGGTCCGAGAGAGTTAGTAGTAGCAGTAAGAAGAGAAGATAAGCAATAGGGAAGAGAAGGGGAAAGGAAGGAAAACAAATAAAGAAAAATGAAGAGAAGTGAGGAGGAGGGAAGTAAAGGAATTAGGAGAGGTGAACTGAGAAGAGAGCGAGCGCGGTCCCTGTTGTAAAAGGAAAAGCATTGATAAGCGTTGAAGGAGCTGGAGCGTAAGAGTTTCCAGATTCATGTATTTCAGGATGCGTGCCCTGTAGTTTGAGTCGGCAAGAATTGAGACAAGAGAACCCTCCACCACAGTTCTGGTTTGAGGGTTTCTAGTGTGCTTAGAAAGTCGACGAACCATTCCGATTTGTGTTATCAACTAAGTTCTGTACCATCGATCCCAAGCGACTAGTCCAAACTTTGTCTCGACCACGGGTCTGCAGCCCAGCCAGTCCTGCCTTGGTTTTGAAAAGCCTGGGCCAATTCTGGGGAAATTCTGGGCGGCGCCCAGTTAACAGCCCAGTCGAGTTTTGGCGCAATCCAGGTCAGAGCCGCCCGATGCCCAGGTAATCCGAAGATATCTATGGACACCCGGCAAGCTCTCCACTCTTAATTACTTGAAACAGGATAATAGGAGAAACATGCCCCGGCTGCAGTAAATCTCGTTGGATGCCAGCCTTCATTGACCACTGATAAACCAACGCAGTACCCAAATATACTGTCCTACCTCATGAGACTGTAAACAATTCTTCCCACAACCCCCCAGTCACCCCGGGTGAACATGTATTAACTGAGTGACTGTGTAAAGAATTAGTCGTGTTGAATAATAAAATATTTCTTAGTAATGATACACACGCGGCGCCTTGAACATGGACCTGCAGGTGACCCAGGCCGGGCCTGGCTTTGGTTTGGAAATTCCTGGGTCAGTCCGGCCGTACCGAAGCCGGATGGACTGACCGCTTGGCATTTGTTCTGCACAGAGTGGTCATTTAACCCAATGGGTATAAGTAATAGTGATAATAACAAATAACCGCAGTGTAGTCAGATATGCACAGGGGTCGTTGACATACAAGCATTGCAATGGGCTAGCCGGGGTCGAAAAAAAGGGCCGACTTGGCCCAGCCTAAGCCCAAGGAAGTATAGCCCGGGCTAACCCAACGAGCCCATCGGGCCTCAGTGAGTAAATAAACGCGTATAAGGTGGGCTCATGGATTCCGTGTACTGTGAGACTTTTGATACCTCTGGGAACACCGAACACATTGCCAGTATCCATCAACAAATTCAGGTTAAATATTGGTATAAGCACATAAAATACATATTAAGAACTGGTTTACTTGGTGGCAAACTTACTCAATATTATCTAAGATCACTAACTTCAAGTTAGGAGACTCTGGAGTACCCCATACCCACGAGGAAGGAAGTGTGCTTTTTCTTTTTTTTTCGTGATTGGTTGATACCGGCATTTGGTGGTAATAGACGATCGTGGTCTAATTCCTGATCTTCCAAGTGTTCTGAACCTGGAAGCTCAGACTCGTAGAATCTGTGGTGATGAAATTCTCCTTGTAGACTTGGTGATCGCAGAATAGGTGGAGGACTTGAGAGAAAACTACTGCTGTTAGAAGAGAAGCTCATCAGGTTTGTATTGGTATTAGGAACAAATGGGAAGCGAGATCAGAGGTCAACATAAGTGTGGGAAATAGGAAGAAGGAGGGAGATACCAAAAAAGATCTGATATTCCATTGGGTGGCAAGACGAGATCTGAACTTTCAAACCTCCAAACTGCGTGACAATCTGAGAGCACATGAATCCAATATGGATTAGTTCTGCACTAAACATTCTAGATATAGAGATGGTTGGGTTGGATCTTACCGCTTGGAGTAACCCGCTTCCAGAAAGCCATGTGCTCGGACAATCGTTTCCCCGGTGATACGGATTGCAAGACACCATACAAACCTTAAAAATAAGGCTAATCCTTGACTGGGCCCGCCGGGCCTCCCAGGCTTGTCCCCCCCTCAGCCCGGCCCAGCCCAAGGAAGCCCATGAGTGAGCCCAGCCCAATGAGCCTAGCCTAGCCCAACGAATAGCCCGGGCTAGCCCAACGAAGGCCCCACCCATTGCAAGGCTTGTTGACATGCAAGTTCATCTTCTGTTTAATTCATGTGGGTGTATACACATGCCCTAAAAACTCACCAAAATTGATTAATCATGCTCAATCACTCGAGGAGGTTGAAGATATATGTGGTCCGGCAGGGCAGGATCCCAGAAAACCGCCGGCCAGACCAGCAGCTGACCGACACTGCTCTTAACAGTAAATGTTCACCCATAGCCATAGTATTTGCTGGAACTCAAAATATAGGATTTTTCGAATATGAGAGTTGCTCGCAGTGCCTTGGTGTCAGTTTGTTGAGTTTCTGCCGGGGAGGTCGTGGGGAGGTCGTGGCCAACACAATGGTGCTGCACCCAGGCCTCATGAAAGAAAATGTATTATAGCTTCCTTCCTAGATCATGCTGAATCGGATACATTAATATGACCTCGAAACAAGCAAATTTCACTGCTGTATTTGGTTGAAGTGTTGCTCACCTTTGATACACGCTTCATGTATACTATTTCCGCAAATGCAGGCGATTTAAGTATTTTTTTGAGAACTAAGAAAACTTATTGGTGGGTGCTACAGATGGTGTAGCAGTGATAAGAACGATAAGATCATGATTGAGTTTTTCTCGACCATAGTGTCACCGGTTAATGTAAGCGAAGAGGTCCCTCAGGTCCACATCCTCCGTCGAATAGAACCCCCATGATCTAATCGATATGGTGAATAGGGGCTATTGTTGTTCCTGCTCGTGGAGTCAAGATTGATCATGTTAAGTGTGTAAATATGACTTGATGGCAATGGGGTATCATGCGTTAGTATAAACACTAACATTTTGAGATAGGTAAGTAGGCACGCTTGACCTATATCAACAATAGGTGGTTATAATCAAGCGTGGTCGAGTGGTGTGATAAGGAATGTAGGTGGGGGTACGTCGTAGTGAAAAGAGGGAAGCTTTTGTGGAGAGGTAAGAGTGGATGTGTTCGAGAGACGGACGTCTTGGAAAGTGGGGGGAGTACCAGGTTCCGACATGTGATGGCAGGTGGCAGGTAATTTCGGGACTTGTAGGTGACCGCCGGAAGATTCCATTTGTACTAAGACCCCAGGGCCCAGGAGTCAACTGCTAGTATGGCCGTTCCTTTGAAAGACGGAGATCATGCCTTGCCATCCTTACCTACCCTCCCAGGGATTCCTGGTATCATACCACAGCGCTCAAGGGCCCTGAAGAGTGCCCTGGATGGTTGAGAACACTGATGCCCACTGAAGAGCTATTATATCCCCCAACCCCTACTTAAAATTGTTTGTCCATCATAGTAGCCCCGACGAATAACTAGATTGGAGTTGCCAATTTAATTGCTTATTCAATCATCGGGCCTCCTCCAGCAGATTGTAGTCCAGCGAAACCCCCGTGATCTGCATGATTATGCCTGCACTAGTCACTATGGTATAGTGTAGTTGGCTTCGCTATGAACGAGATCCTGCCAGTGCATGACTCCTTTCCATCAGGTAGGATTTATAAAATGCAATGTGCACTTCACCTTAGTCAGGAATGCGGTACTAGGTATATGAGCGAGTGCGGTTGAGAAAGGTTTCGTGAAAGGGTGTGTATTGTACAGATTCATCTAGTGTTTCTAACTGTGCCGAGCACCCTACATGGGCCTGGCGGGCTATTGTCTCGGGAGTCCCAGGCAGGGTGGCTGGGGACCGCGGGGCATGACGTCCATCTTTGATATAATAAAGACGGCCGTTCAAAGGGTTGACCCCTGGGCCTCGCAGCCTTAGAACGAACGGTATCTTTCGGCGGTTACCTGCCGGCCCCAGTCATTCCCCGCAGAGCCCGGCTGTCATCCGCCGTCACCCATAGAAACCTGATATATCCCGTCCACTGGAAAACGTGCAGGGCCTGCCCGTCCATACAGGGAAGTGGTCTGGACGGACACCAAAATGCCCGTCCGTTCCCGGCATCTACCTATGCACTGCCTTCTGTCCAGTCCACACCCAAGGATGGATAGACTGGACGGTTGGGTTCACTGAGAGAGTGTGTGGTTGAGAAAATTCCTGAAATGGTGTGAGTTGTACAGATTCATCTTCTGGGTGCAGAAGTATGTTCTCCTAAGTAGGATATGTGTGGTCTTCCTGCATTTACCACATTAGAGTCAACACAGAGCTTGGGTAGGAAGATGATCTTTGTTAGGTCATGTAGTTTACCTAGTTATTGTAAATCAAGAATGCGGGAGACCAAATGAGCCCTCCGACCACCCTGGTGATCTCGACTGAACCAAGTGAGGAGAAATGTAGAAAGAAAGAGGATTTATGTAGTGTATTTTAGATTATAATACATTGTTAATCTAAGTATTCATCCTGCATCCACTCTGTCGGGTCCAGTTATTTCCTGTTACTACAACCACGTACAATATCTCAACCCTGGCATAACATCCCTTCCAGAAGCCCTGTCAACCCTGCTTTAGAACTCTGAAAGAAGCTAATGTCCCACCAACCAGGTAGTCGGGTCCTACCATGTGATAGAAACTGTCTCATTCTCCCTCCCTCCCTTGTCTATATAAGGCCAGTGAACCACCCCTTCTCTCCACCTCCACTCTCACTTCATCCACAACACAACATGCTCTCACACTCTCACAACAGCCATTGCTTCATCTTCTTCCAAGATCTATGGCTAATCACTCATTTATAGGTTCACAAAAATAAAAGCGCTTACTTACCCCCCCCTCTAACTTTTGGTTATTTCTGTCTATATTGCACCCCCCTAATTCCCTACTTCGGTGGGTGACCAGTTATTGGACCGAGGCCCTAGAAATAAAAAATAATGAAGTATATATTGTTTCCTTATGGTAAGACTCTTTCTTCAGGATTTCTTTTCGGCTGTTGTGAGACTGTGAGAGTATGGAGTGTAGATAATGGAGGTAGGTATAATCAATAGTATTATAATTGAAGTATATTGTTCATTTCTATTACCTGTCTTAATATCATTGATTGTATACAATAGAGAAGTAAAATCGCTGGATCATCAGTCAGACTATCTCCTGTGCTTGATTGATATTTCTTGGTTCGTAAGCCACAGTTAGGTAAAATTAAAGCAAAATTATCAAAGCATATGAGGAGACAATCTTTATCTCATATTTACTGGCTTTTCAATAAGTGCTCCAGCCTGCAGCATTCTTAATATCCTAATTCTGTAATAACAAAAGAAGCCTGAATAGCAGGAAGATGAAAGATATTCTTTGCTTTTATTTCTTTGATGGTTGTCCCTATTAAAACTGATCAAGGAGGATTGTGAATCATACTAAATCCAGGAGGTTATGGAAATGTTTTGGGTGCATTTAATTAATGTATTTTACAGAGGTTTTCTGTAGGTACCTTGAAACTGTAAGAATGGGAGTATGGAGCAGTGATCCCAAGCGGCAAGTCCGGACCATGGTCCGGACCACGCGTCGGCAGTCCAATCGGTCCGGTCTTGGATTTGAAAAGACTTGGTCAGCCCGGTCGAGATTCTTTGTGGTTGCCAAAACCCGGCGGCGCCCAGGAAAACCGCCCGGTCGAGTCTTGGCGCAACACAGGTCAAAGCCACCGGATGCCAAGGCAACGCCGCCCGGTGCCCAGGTAATCAGAAGATATCTATTGACGGCCTGCAGGCTTTCCATTTTAAATCACTCGGAATAGGATAATAGTAGCAACATGCCCCCGGCGCTATATCTCGCTTAAGACAAATCTATGTCATCCACGGATGAACCAACATGATACCTGAATATACTGTCCAACCTCAAGACACTGTATACCATTCTTCACACAACTTTCTAACTAGCTTGGGTGAATATATCAACCGAGCGACTTTGTGATGTTGAATAATAAAATATTTATTAATAATGAAACAAGTGATCTCCTAAAACATCGGCCTACAGGTAACCCAGGCCGTGCCCGGCTTTGGTTTGGAAAACCGCTTTCCCACTGTCCAGCCCGGTCATTCCCGAAAAATCCTGGGTCAGTTCAGCCGTACTCAAAGCCGGATGGACTGGCCGCTTGGGATCACTGGTATGGAGTGGAAGAGAAAAAATAAATTAAGGCAGGAGATGGAAATAGTGATCAATAGGAGAATCATGTTAGTTCTGTTGAACTTTATTGGTATTATTATCTTCAACAATTAGTTTGGTATGTATGAAGAACATAAAGTTCATGGCTATACCATGTCTTTCATAGAGTAATTGATAGATACAGGCATGATTGGATGATCAAGGGAATTGGAGAACCTAATTCGAGTTATTAATTATAGTTACTTACTGCTCGAAATGATCAGGCATAGTCGATTATAATCGATTTCGCTCTCAAGTAATGAACCATCTTGTATGGTCCTAGAATTAATAAAAATCTTCTAGTACCAATAGTTGTTAAACCCAAATCTGCTTTTCCATGAATGATTCTATTATTACACAATACCCTATTTATGTGAAACATATTAATTACACTTCCTTAACAGTGGCACTGGTCTCAATAGGATGACTTTATCTGGAGTCAGGAATATGGTCAGCAGGAAAATCTTGCTTTTGGCAACTTCAATTCTGTTAATAAAGTTTAAAGAACCAGGGCCAGACCCATGATCAACCTACTTGTTTCTGGCATCACGCAACCCAGGAAAACAGCTATACCCGACTTACTCTAGAACTCCCAACCCACACCCCTCTTCGCAGAATCCTCAGCAATGCAGAGGAACTACAACCAAGACTCTCAATATATCTTCCACACGGCCTGGAAGGTCTCTGGATAGCCTACAGATATATACAGCCTGGCCTTGCTGGGTTAAGTATACAGCCTGGCCTTGCTGGGTTAAGGTGAGACCAGTGCAAGCCTTGCAATGGGCTAGCCCGGGTCAAAAAAAGGGCCGACCCGGCCCAGTCCAACCCCAAGGAAGTATAGCCCGGGCTAACCCAAGGAGCCCATCGGGCCCCCGCACAGGTGAACAGCCATAAAAGAGATGAATGTATCATAGATCTATTAATTTTTGACAACAAGGTTTACGGTAGCCATTTGGACAATGTCGACTTAACTTGAATGGCAGGGCAAAGATGTAAAGATTAATTTCAATATCGTAACAGGAGAAATATTCTCACGAAGAAAACGATAGGGAATAAAAAACGGGAAAGACTGATATGACCCAAATACAGGTAACGGAGGAAAGAGAGACAGATTGGATGGATGAACGAAAACAATTAACAAAGGGAAAACAAGCTTCCTTTTATCCTTCCCTAGATCATGCCAACCTACTTCCACATACTTCCAACGTATGCCGTTTTTTCCATCACATTCAGTTTCACTATTGCCCATTGTGCTGCTTCGGCCTAGGATAAGTGAATTCGACTGAGGGTATGTTCTAACCGAGGACATTCGGTATTTCCATATGACAGGGGTAACGCCCTAACATGGAGTCGTCGCAGGTATCGTCGCAGATCTTGTCGCATATGGTGTTTGATGTGTAGGACTAACCAGTAGTCAAACATAGACGCGTCAGAGTAGTTGATATGCCAAGAGGGTTAGGGTTGTGGGGTCGTTGCCATAGGGGAAATGTGCGGTGAGCAGCCAAGAAACAACAATTAATACTAGATTAAAATACAGAATTGCCAATGAGAACAGATGGTGCTTGAAATAGGAGATAAACACAACACAGTGAGAAATAGTAGAGATTATTTTCAATAGAAAGAGTGAATTTTATATGGACTGCGAGATTCGGAGGCACTCGGTTGACTCAATTGTTTCAGCATTCAGAGAGTGACAGGAGTCAGAAATAGTCCTCTTGCCTCCTGAGAATACGCGTTCAGGTTCGGAAGACATGGCAGGAATTGATAGGAGGGTAATTGCCCATGCTGCAAGTATTGTGTATTTGTTTTGTTGACAATTCTCCTGCCACCAACTGGAAGGAAATTATCAATTGAAAAAGGAAAATCAGGAAGACAATTAAGTTGAGATTCAGGAGGAGATACATTCTAGATATAGAGATCGTTGGGTTAGATCTTACCGCTTGTAGTAATGCGCTTCCGGAAAGCCATGTGCTCGGACAATCATTTCCCCGGTGATACGGATTGCAAGACACCATACAAACCTTAAAAATAAGGCTAATCCTTGGCCGGGCCGCCCGGGATTGTCCCCCCCTCAGCCCGGCCCAGCCCAAGGAAGCCCATGAGTGAGCCCAGCCCAATGAGCCCGGCCCAGCCCAACGAATAGCCCGGGCTAGCCCAACGAAGGCCCGACCCATTGCAAGGCTTGGACCAGTGTTCCCAACCATCCCGGGCACCCTACTGGGCTCTGACGGGCTGTAGTCCCTGGCGTCCTGGGCAGGGTGGGTGAGGAAGGCAGGGCATGGCGTCCGTCTTTCATAAAGATGGCCGTCCGGGGGGTTGATGCCCGGGCCCCGCAGTCTTAGAACAAATGGTATCTTCGGGCGGTTATCTGCAGGGCCCGGCCGTCATCCGCCGTCACCTGCAGAAACCTGGCACATCCCACCCTCTGAGAGACCTGCAGTGACCACACGTCCGTCCCGGGCAGTGGCCTAGACGGACGCCAAAATGCCCGTCCGTCCCGGGCGTCCATTCATGCACTGCCGTCCGTCCGGTCCACGCCCAAGGACGGGCGGACTGGACGCTTTGGTTCACTGGGTGGGACAAGCCCGAATATTTAGGCGTAGCTTTGTAAAAGGCTGCAGTAAGTCTCCCAATGGGTCGACCAGGGTATAGCATAAACGGACCCAACCAAACCCAAACTCAACTCAGGTTCAGCCCGACCTGATCTAACGAAGGACCTGGGTTAACCCAACAAAACTGAGGCGCATTGGAAAGCCTTTTGTTTGGTGGATCCCAAGCAGCACCGGCGGGCTTCCAGAATATTCCGTGTGGTTAATAGTTGCTTTGTGGGGGATGGGTACATAACCGTAGATAACTCCTAGTGGATGAAGACCTATGAATACCTAATGAACGGAAATGTCCTCAGATCCTGAGGGATATTTTGGTGCATTTACAAATATCAGCCGGTCACATGCAATATTTGCCTGTATCCTCAGATGTCTAATGCCTGGGTTTAGGCAACGAAATCTGCCAAGTTCAAAACATTGAGAATAGTGCGGATGCTCTGCAACTCCCCACTGCTCCAACTACCCCTAAAGTGCTAACAAATCCCTTGCGCATTGACAAATATTATCTAGCCATCGGGATATCTTCTGCACTATTTCGGTATCAGTATAAATCAAAAATACCTGTCACATTTTTTTATTACCTCTCCCCCACCACATCCATACTTAAGCATTCTTCATCCTGATCATTCAGCATCACAAAATGTTCCGCCTTTTCAAGATCCCAGTCCCCAGGTTGGACGCAATTATTCAAGGAAGAATATAAGTGCACCCACGCATCTCAGCCATCGTGAATCAACGGCGCTCCATTCATCGACATAACCAAGCAATATCAAGAACCAGCAACGCATAACCCGAGTTTCTGATTTTCCACATAAAGATCAAAGAAGGATATCTTCTAAGTCCTTGAGAGTTAGTAGTAGCAGCGAGAAGGGGAGAGAGGTGATAGTCAAGAGAACGGGAAAGGAAGGGAAGAAAAATAGAGAAAAATGAAGAGAAGCAAGGAAGAGGGAAGTAAAGGAGTTGGGGGAGGTGAGATGAGAGGCGGGGAGCGCGGTTAGCGTTATCAAAGGAAAAGCGGTGATGATGGTGGAAAGAGCTGGAGCGTAAGAGTTTCCAGATTCATGTATATCAGGATACATGTTTGCCATAGTTTGAGTGGGCAAGAATTGAGGCGGGGGAACCCTCCCTTACTCATCTCGCCTGTGGGCTTCTAGTGTGGTTCGAAAGTTGATGAGCCATTTCCATTTGTGTTATCGACCAAGTTCTGCACCATCGATCCCTAGCGGCCAGTCCGTCCGTACCATGGCTGGACCACGGGTTGGCGGCTGGGCTGGTCCGGCCTTGTTTTTGAAATGCCTAGGCCAGTTCTGTCGAAATTCTGGGCGGCACCTAGGCAACTGCCGAGTGGAGTTTTGGTGTAATCCAGGTCAGAGCCGCCGGGTGCCTAGGTAATCCGAAGATATCTATGGATACCCTGCAAGCTCTCCACTCTTAATTACTTGTAGCAGGAGAAACATGCCCGGCTGCTATAGATCTCGCTTGAGACCAATCTTCATCAACCATCGATAAACCAACGCGGTACCCAAATATACTGTCCTACCACAGGATACTGTATCCTATTCTTCACACAACTCCCCAGTCACCCCGGATGAACATGAATTAACCACAGGACTATGTAAACAGTTAGTCGTATTGAATAATAAAATATTTCTTAGTAATGATACACACGCGGTCCCGTAAAACATTGGCCTGCATGTGACTCAGGCCGGGCCTGGCTTTGGTTTGGAAAAGCAGCTTCCCAACCGCCCAGCCCGGCCGCCCTCGGAAAAGCCTGGGTCAGTCCCGCAGTACTCAAAGCCGGACGGACTGGCCGCTTAGGATCATTGTTCTGTATAGAGCAGTCATTTAACCCCATGGGTATAAGTAATAGTGATGATAACATATAACCTCAGTATATTTAGGTATGCACAGAGGTCGTTGATGCGCAAGCTTATCTTCCGTTTAATTTATATCGGTGTATACACATGCCCTAACTCAGCAAAATTAATTAATCATGGCCCATCACTCGGGGAGAATGCAGATATATGCGGTCCGGCTTGGCAGGTTCCCAGAAAAGCACCGGCCAGACCAGCAGATTACCAACACTAATCTTAATGGTAAATATTCACCCATATCCATAGTATTTGCTGGAACTCAAAATGTAGGACATCCCCAATATGAGAGTTGCTCCCTGTAGCTTGGTGTCCGTTTGTTGCGTTTCTATCCGGGAAGTTGTGGCCAGCACAATGGTGCTGCAGCCAGGCCACATTAAAGTAAATATATTATAGCTTCCTTCCTAGATCATTCTGAATCGGATACATTAATATGACCTCAAAATGTGCATATTTCACTACTGTACTTGATCAAATTGATGCTCACCTTTGATACACGCCTCCTGTATACCATTTCCGTACCTGTATGTAATTTAGATATTTCTTGAGAACTCAGACAACTTATTTCGTCGGTGCAATAGATGGTGTAGCAGTCAGGAGAACGGTAAGATCATGATTGAGTTTTTCTTGACCATAGTGTATCCGGTTAATGTGATCGAGGAGGTCCCTCAGGTCCACCTCCTTCGAATACAACCCCCATGATCTAATTAATATGCTAAAAAAGGGGTATTGTTGCTCCTGCTCGAGGAGTCATGATCAATCATGTTAAATGTGTAAATATGACTTGATGGCCATGGAATGTCATATGTTGTATTAATAAACATGACATTTTGACATAGGGAAGCAAGCACTCTTAGACTAGATCAACGATAAGTGGCTATACTGGAGCACAATTGAGTGTTGTGATAGGGAATGTAGGTGGGGGTACGTTGTAGTGAAAAGAGGGAAGCTTTTATGGAGAGGTAAGAGTGGATGTGTTGGACAGACGGACGTCTTGGAAAGGGGGTGGAGTGCCAGGTTCCGACATGTGACGGCAGGTGGCGGGTAGTTTCCGGACCTGTAGGTGACCGCCGGAAGATTCCATTTGCACTGAGACCTCAGGGCCCTGGAGTCAACTCCTAGTATGGCCGTTTCTATGAAAGACGGAGGTCATACCGTGACATCCTTACCTACCCTCCCCAGGATTCCTGATATGATACCACAGCGCTCAAGGGCCCTGAAGAGTGCCCTGGATGGTTGAGAACACTGATGCCCACTGAACAGCGATGATATCGCCCAGTGCCTACTTACAATTATTTATCCATCATAGTAACCCCCCCCGACGAATAACTAGATTGGAGTTGCCAATTTAATTGATTATTCAATCATAGGGCCCCCTCCAGCAGATTGTAGTCCGGCGAAACTTCTATTATCTACACGATTATTCCTGCTTTGGTCACTATCAGTGTTCCCAACCGTCCCGGGCGTCCCGGGCATGGTGGTTAAGGACGGCAGGGCACGGAGTCCGTCTTCCATAAAGACTACGGTCCAAGGGGTTGACGCCCGCGCCCTGCAATCTTAGTGCAAATGGGATCTTCAGACAGTCATCTACAGGGCCTGGCCGTCATCTATAGGGCCCGGTCATTATTTGTAGGGCCCAGCCGTCACACACAGGGCCCGGCCGTCATCGGCTGTCGCCTGTAGGCATCTCGCCTATTCCCCATCTTGAAACACCCGCAGGGGCCGGCAGTCCGTCCCGGGCATCCTCTCATGCACCGCCGTCCGTCCCGTCCGGACTGAAAGACGGACTGACTGGACGGTTAGGAACATTGGTCACTATGGTATAGTGTAGTTGACTTCGCTATGAATGGTATCCTGCCAGTGCATGACTCCTTTCCATCAGGTAGGATTTATAGAATGCAATGTGCACTTCACCTTACTCAGGAACGCGATACTAGGTATGTGAGCGAGTGCGGTTGAGAAAGGTTTTTTTGAAAGGGTTTGCGTTGAACAGATTCATCTAGTGTTTCTAACTGTGCCGGGCACTCTACACGGGCTTGGCGGGCTATTTTCTCGGGCGTCCCTGGCAGGGTGGGTGCTGGGACGGCACGACGTCCATCTTTGATATAATAAAGACGGCCGTTCAAAGGGTTGACCCCTGGGCCTCGCAGCCTTAGAACGAACGGTATCTTTCGGCGGTTACCTGCCGGCCCCAGTCATTCCCCGCAGAGCCCGGCTGTCATCCGCCGTCACCCATAGAAACCTGGCACATCCCGCCCACTGGGAAATGTGCAGGGCCCGCCCGTCCATACAGGGAAGTGGTCTGGACGGACACCAAAATGCCCGTCCGTTCCCGGCATCCACCTATGCACTGCCTTCTGTCCAGTCCACACCCAAGGATGGATAGACTGGACGGTTGGGTTCACTGAGAGAGTGTGTGGTTGAGAAAATTCCTGAAATGGTGTGAGTTGTACAGATTCATCTTCTGGGTACAGAAGTATGTTCTCCTAAGTAGGATATTTGTGGCCTTCCTGCATTTACCACATTAGAGTCAACACAGAGCCTGGGTAGGAAGATGATCTTTGTTAGGTCATGTAGTTTACCTAGTTATTGTAAATCAAGAATGCGGGAGACCAAATGAGCCCTCCGACCACCCTGGTGATCTCGACTGAACCAAGTGAGGAGAAATGTAGAAAGAAAGAGGATTTATGTAGTGTATTTTAGATTATAATACATTGTTAATCTAAGTATTCATCCTGCATCCACTCTGTCGGGTCCAGTTATTTCCTGTTACTACAACCACGTACAATATCTCAACCCTGGCATAACATCCCTTCCAGAAGCCCTGTCAACCCTGCTTTAGAACTCTGAAAGAAGCTAATGTCCCACCAACCAGGTAGTCGGGTCCTACCATGTGATAGAAACTGTCTCATTCTCCCTCCCTCCCTTGTCTATATAAGGCCAGTGAACCACCCCTTCTCTCCACCTCCACTCTCACTTCATCCACAACACAACATGCTCTCACACTCTCACAACAGCCATTGCTTCATCTTCTTCCAAGATCTATGGCTAATCACTCATTTATAGGTTCACAAAAATAAAAGCGCTTACTTACCCCCCCCTCTAACTTTTGGTTATTTCTGTCTATATTGCACCCCCCTAATTCCCTACTTTGGTAGTTGACCAGTTATTGGCCCGAGGCCCTTAAAATAAAAAATAACAATGTATATATTGTCTTCCCCTGGTAAGACTCTCTCTTCTAGATTCCCTCCTGGCTATTGTGAGAGTGTGTGAGTATGAAGTGTGGATGATGGAGTTGAGGAGAGTCAATGGTGATATGGTTAAGGTAAGCTATTCTCTTGTACCATTCATCCTAGTTTTATTAATTGTGGTTAGGAGGGAAATTGGATTACTGTTTCAAAATTCGGTAAACATGATTTCTTTGGTTTATGTTTCTTGATTATGATCTATATCATATACTTGGGTAAGATTGAAGTAAAATCATCAAATAAAATAGAAAAGCATATTTTATCTGATCTTCGTTGACTTTTAAACATCAGGTCCTGTTTACAGTCTTTTGATCACACGATTGGTTCAAAAAAAGAAAGTATCAACATTAGGAGGGTGCAGAATGTTCTCTCATCTCGCTAGTTCTTCGATATTAGGTACTTTTGCAGTTGATGGAAAAGGATAGCGAATTATGGCAAGTCACTGAGTTTGAGGGAATGTTTTCGATGTATTCATCTATTTTGAATATGGTGTGATATACAAAGAGGTTGTCAGGGGTTGCCTTGCCTGTGTCACAATCTGAGTGCGCAGTGGAATGGAAAATAAATGTTGTGGTGCATAGATCGGAACGGCAATCGATCGGAGAATCAGCTTTATTTTGTTCTGTTTAATTTATATTCTAGCTTTTACTATTAACTTTGTTGAGTAGGCAACGAGATAATAAAGTTTATAACTGTCCATGTCTTTCCCGCTATTAGTAACGCACATGAGTATGATCGGGAACGGTCAATTATAATCTATCTTGCCCCCCGTCACACGAACTATTTTGCACAGTCTCACAAGTAATCAAAGGTTTATGGTATAGATAGCTGCTGAACGGCAAATCTGTGACTGAACCAGAGTCATTGGTGCCACTGTGTGGACTTGCCCAGTCGGATACTATTTCAGCCACTTGCCACGAGATTAATGATGATCCAAATGGTGACATTTCAATAAGGTTGCTTTGGCTGCCCCCCAGGTTGAGGTTGTGGAGGAGGGTCTCGAGAGCTTGTCACCAGGTATGCATAGTAGATAGTGTTTACACTAGTGTACAGACAGTGTTCCGAACGGTCCAGGGGCCCCACAAGGACTGCGGGGATAATGCCAAAAACATGGGACCAGACTGGCCCGTTGGCTGTAGTCCTGTGTAGGGCAAATTACTTGGAGGACTGCCGGGCCCTATACACTTAGCTTTTGTTCCTGTAGTGAGACCCACGGGGAACAGGCTGTTTGGGCAGACGGGAGGGGAGATTCCAGGATGGCAGGGATAAGACAGGGGAATATAGGGGGCATCAGAAGACGGTAGTGCGTAGGCAAGGACTATAGGGTGTGGAGAAAGACCGTGGTGGGGCGGGGGGGCACAGACGGCAAGAATTTGGAACGACGGCTGGGCAGATGTTCGAAAAAATGGGGGAGACTGCCAGGGACGGATGGGAATAGCTGATAATCGCCAGTAATTGCTAATGGTAGTTAGAGCTGTGCGAGAGCGAGTATGTGAGGGTGGTGAGAATAAGTGTGAAGAGTTTTCCACCAGCTGTGTGATTATTTTTGTGACTAAGCACTGGGTGTTTCATATTGCATCACAACTAGTCACTCGTTTGTTTCAACACAACACCTGATCATAAAGATGGAGAAGGGAAGAGGTCGAACTGAGAAGCCCTACCGGGCTTCTGATCCCACCTCCATCTGCCCTGGCCCGTCCGTGAACTTGGAAAAAGATGGACTACCACCCCCGGTCTGTCCGGTCATACCTTCAAAACGGATGGACTGGGCTGTTTGGAACACTGTCAGAGTATCATACCACATTATCACAAAGGCAGCTATTATGTAGGGTAACAGCCCATATTCTGATCATGGAACCCCTATGATTGAGGTGATCCGATCTCGTCCATCACCACTAACCACTTGTGAGATATCATGCATCAGATGCAATACATGATTATACATTCTTCGTTGGGAACTCCCACCGCAAAGTACGGTCGTGTCCGGAAAGTAATGCTACCCCTCCACACCAACCACAACCACCACCATTGATGAAATCAACCATAGAAAAAATAAAAGTAGAAACTCAATTAAAAGAAAGCTGAAAGTAGATACAATAGGCTTTCAAAAAATCCTACTACCACTTTGTATGACATCCTTCTGCATCCAATACAGCCTCAAGTCTCTCTGGCATCCTAACTATCCACCCATCCAATGTCTCCTGAGGAATTAAATCCCACTTTTTCTTTACTGCCAGAAATAATTCAGCAGCACTGTGGGGCCTTCTTTCCAAACTGGAGAATTGCTTTCTGAGGGCTCATTTGAGAAGTGACCAAGAATTTTCAGTTGAATTGAGATCTGAGGAGTTGGGTGGCCAAGGCAATTTCTGATAACCAGAGTCTGAGTGCAATTTCTGATTTTCTGTACCACCATGCTATGAGGCATTATCTGCAGATAGGTAGATATCTTTAGAAGGTCTATCAAGACCTTCCATAAAAGAGATGAGGTAAGGCTGGTGGATCTCAGTTGTATATTGGTGGGAATTAAGGCCAAGTCTATCTCTTTTGCTAGTCCTTTCCTCCTCAGTCCTCTTCTTCACAAGAATTAACTCAGTCCTACCACCCTTCATTGTTGCAGCATAGACTCCAATGCTAGTCCTTCCTGACTTAAAGCTATGATTTAAGTTTTTTTCCTCCAACTCTTCACCAGCTCTGCTCTTTGAATACTTTCTTCCTCTTAGTTCTTCTTTCATGGCTTCATTACTGGCATTCTGTAAAATTTCATGTGGATTTATGGAGATTAGTGATCTACAGACCCCTGGGTACTATAAGCAGGGTGTGCATCACAGGGTGGCTTGGCACTGAGCCAGATCCCTGTGAAGAGCCACATTCTGGTAAAATAGGTTACTTGAGAAATGGCTTCAAATGTAATGCTCTGCAGTAAGACAAAGTCAATGCCATAATTCTGCCGTGTATATCTTTTCACATCTCCATAAAAATACTCAATGAAATTATCTTACCGTAGAATAGAGGATAAAATAGTATACAATATCCAGCAGCCTTAATAGTTTCTTCCAGTTCTCCCTCTTGTGCTTGAAAGTCAGGCTGTAATGCATGAAGTATTCAAGTATAGCAATTTCTATCCTTCAAGCACATAGTATTTAGAGTAAAATTTCTAGCAGGAGTTTCAGTACTATATTGTGTAACAAATCGTATTTTATTAGCTAGCCACAGTCTTCTTTCTGTAAGAAGAACTACTTTAAGTGCTTTTAGGGTTCCATCTTACTTGATGATAAACTTATAATAAACTTTTTCAGGATTCCTTTCATCAATATAAGTCATGCGCATTGTATTTGCATGCTTCCTACCAACTCCTATATTCATCTGTGATGCTCACAATGAATCCTCAACCCATTTGTAATCGGTTTTTATATTATCAAATAGGAGTAGTGCCTTGCATTCAGGAACAACACCTTCAAATATAAGAATTTTTTTTTTTTTAATAATTTGTTCTAGAAGCTTCTCTCCATCTCATAATATATCTCCCCCATATTTTAATATTTCACAGGCTTTTCCATCATACTATCTTCCAATTGGTATTAAGAACTCAAAAATGTGAAGTCCTGAATTCTTCCCCTTCTTTCACAATAGTTGGCGATTTTTATGACTCCAGATATAGTAGCTTCAATCATTGGCATTAAATGTACACTTATCCTATATTACAATTATTACTCGTTCTATTTCTCCTAACAATTACTGTAAATTAGGTTCTAGATTAAGCTCTGAATTCTATACCACTATATCTGACTCAAGTGACTTGAGAAAATGTAGAAAAAACTCTTGTCAGTATTGCTTAATATCATCTCTTTTATATTCATAATTATAAACACCTTTTGAAACCTTTTTCTATGTAAATCCAAATTTACAAAGCCTGATCCAGCAACTATGGCTACTTATAATTTGACAAATATCACTAACCACTCTTTTATTACCTGGTAGAAGGATGTCATTATTTGATTCAATCCACTAATATTACTCTAATAATTATTATTACAATATATATACCTTCATCTTCCTGAGATATATATTCTCATACTGCTAGCCAGGTGTACTCATCTTCTAATATCTATTTAGTTTTTGATTGTCTACCCTACTGAAACTGTGTTATAACTCCTAATTTAATATATGATGTTTTATTTTAGAGTATCTGGTACTAGGTCCATTGTCCTACCTTTTTACCATCTGCTACTCCTTTCTTTGCCAGTTGCCTTAATGTCTTAAAGACAATATATTTTGACTTTATTGTCCAATTTTATTCTTGCATTATAACCAGTATCAGTACTTAATTAAGGAGTTTGTTTTACATTTTACTTTAAGTATCATTTAATACTTTGTTAGTTTTGAAAGTATTATTTGATACTTAAGTTATTTTACCCAAGGATATCACTTGATACATTTGATTAGTTTCATTTATTCTAGATGTGAACAGAATTGTGTATTTGAAGACCACCTGATTCCACAATGGAAAAGGCAGACTTTGACAGGCAGTATTTCACAGCTCTTGCCTCCTCTCTGGAAGAGCAAGCTATCTGTTAACTATTATACCTTACTTAAAGATGTGATTAGTATCCAGCAAATACCTTACATGCATTGCTTAATCTTTCATAAAACTTAAAACATACAAATACTTTTTTAGATTATGATCAGTTATATTAAATTTTGATATCTTGTACTAGTGGTAAATAATTTTCTTAATCTCCAGAATTCTATTATTATGAATACTCAGACTTATTACAAAGTGTTGGTGAATTATTCTTAATCTTCAATGCCAGGACTCAATTGCTTTAAGCTCTAGATCTTGTACGTTATCTGCAGGTTAACTGTAATTATCAAGATCAGTAGTCATAGAGCTTGATACAGAATTAATATATATTGTAACAATAGCTTTTACAATGAGAGCTGACAGAGCAGGCTCTATATATATCAACTTATTGAAATTTAATTCAAAGACCATATTATGTTTCTTTTAATGCTACTTGTAGGATCTGATAGTATTAGGATTAAATATTGGCTCTAGTTTTGAGAGCAGGTCCACCTCATATATAATATTATAAGATTCCTGATTTTTTCTAAGTTTTTTTTTTTTTGGCACTGATGATGGACTCAGACTCACCTCCCATAACCTTAGACAAGTAGACTTTCTTGTGGAATTTTGACTTTTTAAGTTAGAGGAATTAACTGGAATAGATTGCTCAACTTTATCAAGTTCATTGCTGATTGTTGGAATATTTGAGGATGATGAAGAGATCATAAATGTTGTGAAGGATCAAGATCAGTGGCAGGAGATCATATGGTATGATAGTGAGAATGATAGAATAATGTATAATTTTATTATAATTTAGGAAAACTAAATTAAATATAAAAATACATAGAGAATATAATAATTATTATCATGAATCAATTGATATAATTATATGGTAGAATGAAACTATAGAGTAATCTCATATGAAGTGAGCTATATGCTAAGGCATGCCCTTTTGTGTCCCTATTGCAACGACCAAGGTGCTGAACATAGACTGTCGGAACTATAGTTGAATGACTACTTTGTACACCACCTGGTATAGATCTCCGTGTACTATATACTCACATTCTTGTCTAAATAGTTGTATCTAATATGAAAATCACAATTAAGAAGTGGAGAAAAGGTTTTCTATACAGAATGATGAAGGTGAAGAGTATTAGAAGAAGGATATAATGGAAGAGGAGCTAGAAAAAGAATAGTTAGGTATTTTTTACTATTGTACTAATACTGATGTGGTAGGGGAAATAGTACAAAATTATAACAGAATAAAATTTGCTCACAAGTGAGTTACTCACAGTTCAGGAATATATCAAGTGATAGGAAATCTCTCAGCATGTGAACTTCTTTCAGAGTTGGGGAATGTGGAAATATTCCTTGCTTGATTTCAGTTTGCATATCCTGAAACTGAGCTGAGTACTAATATCTTCAGATATTACGTAAGTATTAGTGAATATCTACAGCCACTCGTTATAAGTGTTCGTGATCTGAGACCTGTTTAATTAGCAATGGTGCCATACCATGGTGGGGTACCGTGGTGGGGATTCAACTGGTAATTGTGTACATGAACGATCAACTATAGTGAACTATTAACCAACTGATCAACTACAATACCCTATAATAAATTGTATAATAGAAATAGAAATAATACTACCTAGTACTTTGTATATCCTCTCCTTACCTCCAAAACTGCAGCTACTCTATCTGGCATTAATTTCTACAACTTTTCCAAAAAACTCCTCAGAAATTGTCCGTCAAACCAGTGGTAATACATGTGCAAGCCTCCTCTTGACAACTTTTTTTCCTCTAGGGATATCTCCAATTCTTGAATACTGCTGGTGTAATCGCTTTTTAAGCTCAAACCATCTATGCTCAATAGGATTTAAATCAGTAGAATATGGAGGGTGCTCCTCAACCTGAATACAATTTCTTTCAAGCCAATTTATGACACTATATACCTTATAAACAGGAGCATTCTCCTGCTGAAAAATAATATCTTCAAGTTGTATACCCAAGGAAACCATTTGATGAATAATAAAAAAAAGATGTTTTTTTATATGTCTAACATACCTGGTCTTATTGATATTTTGAGTAACAGGAAACAAAAAACCTTTACTTTTACCCCAAAAGCATTCCCAAACCATGAGTGAAATTTCCTTATTCTTCTCTTTTGGATGAATACACTCAGCCAGCCACTTCTCTCCAGACTCTCTGAAAACCTATTATTGTCTTGGATCCTTGAATTTCTCTACACTGTATTTATCACTCCAAATAACTCTTTTAAAATCCTCAGCAATCCAATCCTTATGAGCAGTTGTCCATTTCCATCTCTTAGCAACATACTCAGGTTTGAGTCTGAGTATTGATTTGGCTAGCCATTTTTTGATATTAGCTTCTCCAAGTACTCTATCCACTATTACAAGTTAGCTAACTGAAATCATATACTATCACTCAGTCTGGGAGTAGTCATGGTAGTACAAGCACTCAGTGTAGTACAAAACTCAGGGTTTTTTTTTTGTTACCTGTAGAAAGTGATATGCTGGATGTGAATTTATTCTGGAAGTCCGCTCTGGTCATTTTTTGATTTAACTTGACTGCTTGAATGCTTGTACGATGCTGTCGCTGGGTAAGGAGACAAGGGCAACTTGGACAAGGAATATTATCCAGAGATTGCCACTCACATGCTTGAGCAAGAAAGCTTTTAATTGTTGTCCAGGGCTGGCCAATAATTTGAGCCACTAGGGTGATGTTGCAAAGACAATAGAAAAAGACAATAATCATGCCTTTTTCAATATTGGTCATTTCTCTTCTGGAGGTCTTTAGAGGAGGCATATTTTTTACAGCAGGTTTGGCATATCCAGATCGGTAAACCATGGTTGAATTGTAGGACGGGGGGTTTTGGTAGAGGTATTGAGTTGAACGGGCACCATAATCACTGGTCGCAATCTGGCTTTTTTTTTTGGTGCGTCTGCTGACTAAGCTTTCACGAACACCTATGACAAGTGGCTGTATATATTATGTCAGATATCTTCAAATATCTGAGTGCATCTTCAGATATCCACTGATACTAGCGTGCATCTGAAGATGTCTGCAACACACTAACAAAATATTTACAAATCCGATGGCAGATGCCGAAAGCCTGACCGGACTGTATATCTGCCGGCTATCTGCGGGCCTGTCTGGCTGCCTGCGAACACCGCCGTGGGATTGCCCAAGTGGCATATATTCAGGAACTGTTTACGAAGCCATGGTATGCTATGATTGAAGATGATGCAGTGGTCATGGGAATTGGGCCAAGGGATCAAAGTAAGCTTCTTCGGGGGGGTGATAATTTACAAATGCCAATCTAACGTTCATTATAGTCTTGAATGTAATGATAACTAATGCGAACCTGTTGGTGAAACTATCCTTGCAGGGAGGATTCGAAGTCGAGCATCCGAGGCACTGCATCATGAAAAGCATGTGGTTGCCACAAGAGCCGATGACATTTCTCTGCGGCTTCAACATGCAAAATCTGGGTATCGTGCGGAAGGTGGTGATACCGACACTGTTCCGAATTTCCTCTCGTACTTGTACACCAGCCGTGATCTTCAAACGAGGATGTGCGAGCATGCGGAGGGTATTGTGAGGGATAAAGTTGGAACCGTTGGTATTGCTACGTGTTACCTTTACCTTACCGCAAAGCTTGCGAGGGGCATATTCTTATTACTAATGCGAGATGAATTTTGGGCATAAAGAGGGAAAAGGCCGGTCCGCATTATGAGCCCGTCGAGCAAATACTTTTGAGTGCTGGAATTGGTGTTAATGGCAGAAACTAAATTCGTGGAGCAACTTAGTTGGATTAGGAGCTGCACTACTAGTATACTGTGCTCGGACGTGAGAGTATCCGGAGTCCCGTCACACAAGCCTTTCCTCCCCTATCAGCACTTTCCTTTTTTATCCCCCTGGGAAAATAACAGCACAAGAAGTCTCTCCTACACCCCCATACGAATGCAAACGACAAAAGCCATGGGGTGAAAAGAAATATGTGAGCAAATCTACAAGGGGTTTGAAGATACTCAAGACCAGCGTCTCACAGCTATTACCCTCTACGATGATGCTCGATTGCTCACATTCCCGGTCGACCAATATTTGACATTACCGAAAAGCGGAGATCGCAGACTTTCATAACACTCGCTGCCAAAACACACAATAGCAAAACATGACCACAAAACGCAACGGCTTACCTGGAATGTGATACTCGTATGTCTGGAAATGGGTCTAGAGGCTGGTATTGATGATGATGGGGGAACGACTGGATTTCTTTACAGTACTCGAGCACTGTACCAGGTCAATACGTTTCATCTGATCCGGATTTTCCACCAAATTGGACATTTTCAGACACCATTCCCCTCTCTGCCTTCCTAAAAACACCTTAAATAACTCTACCAGCTTGACAATTACTGTGTATTTAGATCTCCAGAAGCGGGCCGCAAGGTATCAAACTGGGCATCTCATTCACAATTACATCAACTAGTGTGAAAGTACCCCAAAATTTTGTATGTGGCTCCTTACAAAAAAGGTAAGTGGCAACCAATACCTCACAATGTATTAAAGAAGAATCAATTGAAGGTTCTGAATGGATGTTGCTTAATCAGAGTATATTGTAAAAGTTTTAGTAATCTGGTGGGGAATTCAGAATTTTGATAGACTGGGATGGAGGTGCAGAGATTTACGGAGTAGAGTCTCCAGATATGTCTTTCCTTTGCTATCACGGGAGTGTACAAAGGAAAGGAAAGTATTCGTGGAGATATTGAGATAGGTGCGGTGATAGATGGAAGGATCAGGATACATTGTTTATGTTTTACTCATGATTTACAGCTATCTCCGCCATTTGTTTAGAGAAGCTAGGAACAAAGTTGTTTTACCTTATCCCCCACACTTGTCCACTTAGTCTTCTATCTACCGATGCGCAATTGGCCTTCCACTGTATTATCCACACTAAAATTCTCTCACTTTACCCCTTTATAGTTTTTAGGAATCCTACAAAATCTCCCATATGGTCTAAGTGATTATTGATGTTCTACCGAATTTTGGTGGGCTCCCATAGCTATTGTGCTATGAGGGAGCGTGGCGAAGGTGGAGCGCTTTTAGCGTCAAACGGGCATTGAGACAAAAGGTTTTGACTTATGGCATCATATATGTCTTCCCTTCGCTGACCATACACATGAGACATCACTCGTCCCAGACCTCTTTTCCGAAATTTCTTTCTAAAGCTGATCCAACTATTTCCAGCACCCAAGTATATACTATACCAGCTACACATCTCCTGCTCTGTACTGTACTGGGCTCTGATTACAAATCTTTTGCGAGAATTGAGGGATACAGCGCAATAACCCAGTCCTATGCTTCAGAACCGACCATCTTAGAGTACCACTATTATTGTTACATCTTGCTACCCAGAATGAAATTGTGTCGATCTTAATTATTTTTACACTGCAACTGATCTGTCGCCCCAGATCGCTTTATTTGCGTTGGGTTTATTATTTGGTCCGGGGGGTATTTTTTTTTTTCCTTTTTTTTTCCTTTTTTTTTTTTTTGCCGTGTCGGTTAGTGGGGGTAATTTCACTCCTGCCTGTAGGATATTCGGCTGCCCCGCACTAGTGCTGTTTTCTCCACTATTTAGAGTACTGTGGAGGGAAAAATTGCGCGATGATTTTTATTCTTAGTATACTATTGCTTTTAGTTAGAGTTCCTGAAAGTAATCAGAGTTGGCGAGAGTGTGACTGTTGTGTAAAGTATCGTGGAGGAAAAGTTTTTTACAGGACTGCGTTTTTTTGCACACCTTAAAGGTATATAAGAGGCTGTGGGAAACACCTTGGGAATATTATGATGGTACACATGAGAATCCCAGTAGTAGGGTGTTGAGGGTAATAGCCCTAATGGCATGGCAGTAGTAGAGGTCGGACTGTGCATGGATGAGCACAAGGGCAGAACCTAAAGTATTTCCTCTTTGGGAACCCACAGTAGTGGTGGGAGGAGTGTTCTCCTATATATAGAGGAAGTAGCTAGTTACCTTTCTAGACAGAACAATACACATCTATATCCTCATCAAAAGATCACACCTCCACAGAACAAAGCAGTCATGCTACCTCCATCAGGTTATAAGCCTCTAAGCTACGCTGCAATCCTTGACAGGCTTAAGAGATACTGCACAACAACAGTTCATTAAAAATTCATCAACAACAACACAATTTTCCTCTCCCTCTACCAATTTTTGATTGATAATCAGCAGGTCTTTTAAAAAAAGAATGAGTGAACACAGTTGTTTACCATTGGGTATTTCGGGAATGGTGATTGAGAAATTAGTGGAGACAAACTACCAGGTTTAGTCTGTTGAGATGAATAATTATCTGCTCAGAGAAGAACTTTGAAGACTTACCACAGGAGTTGAGCTAATTTTGGAGCAGCCAGACAAGAAAGATACAGACTATAAAGAATTGTATAGAGAGTATGATACGCAACAACTTTGAATGGAAAAAGTGATTGGAATCTTATGTGGTGCTGTAACGATCCCTCCTTGGATAGTTAGTTCTTGGCGATGGGGAACGATACTTCTCTTCTTTCTTTTCTTTTCTTTGTCTTACGATAGCACTAGGCCTCTGCCTACGTTACCAATAGTACAAGGCCTTTGTCTTCTATGGGGAATGCCTATCGTAAGCTTTCTCTAACCCTTCTTCGTGAATAACTTTCTTCGGCGTAACGATAATGTTGCAATAAAGATAAAGCTTGTAAAAGGTGTTTCATATCCATTAAAGTAATAAGTAGGAAAAGTACTTAGAACAAAGTGTGAAGAACCTATTCTCCTGGGCCGTACTGGCCTCCTTATATAGTATTCTTCCTGCCCGTAGTCATGTGACCCAAAGTGGTCACATGTGCGAAATCAAAACTCACAAACCAATCATAATGCAATAAACAAGTCATATGACTTAACTGAGTCATATGCGTGAAACGCATGACCTCATAACGAGGTCAAGTGCGAAACATAAATTATATGTGCAAGGCACACCCGCAAGGCACACTCGCAAGGCACATTCGCCAGGCGTACGTCCCATGACTCATATTTGAGCCAAGTGCAAAAGCATCACAAATGCCATGCATAACAAATCATATGACCTGAATGAGTCATATGTGTAAAACAAAAACATACCTGTAACTTATAACCATGTGTTACATGAAAACCTTTTTCATGCCAAGCTACATTCATGACATTAGCTCTCCTCCTCCTAAGCCTAAGTCCCATCAGGCTTTTTCTCCTAGTTTTAATAGTTCCCATCCTGCCGAGTGCATGGTCCTTCTCAGCCTGTAGAACTTTTCGTCTGCTGTCCTCCAGCTGACCCTTACCGATTCTAGGATCAGATTCGCCATCTCAATCATGTGCCGCTGATTATCGTTCAGCTGTCTTAGCTCCGCAATAGTTTTGTCGTTTGCTGAAATTGTGGCCTTGGCCTGGACAAGATGTTCTCGGAGTCCCCGGATTTGCCTGTGTAGGCTCCTAACGTCCGGTTCCATCTCTGCTGAGGAGTTTCAGGCCCCTCCCTCCCTGGACCGCATCCTTGCGGCCCATGCCTTTCTGGCATCCTCTCCTTCCAACCTTTTCTTGCTTCCATCCTTCTGCGGGTAGAATCCCGCAGAGATTTTCTGTGCCCTGTGCATCCTGCACTCCTTTCTGAAGCATTAACGCCAATACTTCAGGACGTGGTCCGGGCATTGACCACGCTTTTGACATTTACTCGGGAACCATCCCGAGCCTTCTTTGTAGCCAAAATGTGTTCGGCAATCGTCATCGTAATGTACCATCCATGACATGGCATTATGCTGTGCTTGTTTCTCCCTCTCTCTGAGTTCTTCATCAGTCGGCCCCATGAACAAGTATTCGGGACTGGTCAGTGTGGTTTGGCGGGGACTATCGCCCCAGCCCTCATGTTGTTGCAATGGCGCGGGAGCCTTTCCCTCGCCTTTTTCTTGGTTGAACGTGAATGTTACCTGAGCAGGGCTTGCCTGGGTATTGCTGGTGGAAGGTTGAGATGGCATCTTATGCGTGTTCAAAGCTGTGTGCAAAATACCAAGGTTTATCATGTTCTGGTGAATATCTCGTCCACTTGGCTCAATATTGGAGGTGACCGTGTAAGAAGCGAGAATTGACTATTTCGTCGAGCTCATATTCTGGTTCTCCATCGAGTTCGATCAGAGGAGGAGGAATAAGTATTTGAGAGGGAAAGTTGTTGTCATTGTGTAATTTGAGGAGTAAGATGTGGAATGTGTTGTGTATTCGTATTGAGGGAAGAATGTCGAGTTTATAAGCTCGGCTGCCCACTCTTTCCAGTATCTTGAATGGTCCGATTTTCTTGTAGTCCAATTTCTTTGATGGTCGCGTCGTATAGATATTGCATGGTATTAACCATACCATATCTTGCGGTTGTATGTTCGGATTCAGTCTTCGGTGCTTATTGTATTGTTCTTTTTGTGTTTTATTGCGCTAGACTCATTTCGTACTGTAATGTCTCATGTAGTTTTCCCATATCAGTTTTGTCTGGTATTATATCATTAATCGTATGATATGTGGCCTGACTTTGTGGATGTTGTCCGTAATTCGCGAAGAAGAGTGTCGTGCCGTTCATTTCTTGCTTTCCATTGTTGTAGGTGAATTCGGCCATTGATAACAATTTGTACCAATCATCTTGTTGATAATTGACGTAGGCCCTTAAATATTGTTCGAGTATTGTATTTACCCATTCCGTTTGTCCATCTGTTTTTGGGTGGAACACAGTGCTCATTTTATTTTATATTCTTATTTTTCCAGTTTCTTTCTTTTATAGTCCCAATGTGAATAGTGTTCCTCGATCGGGAATGATATTCTTTGGAAGGCCTTGCAGTCAGAAGACTTCTTGGAAGAATGTCGGTATAAAATCCCTCTTGTCGATATCTTTTCCGACTGGAATGAAATAGCTCATTTTGGTCAGATGATCCACCAAGACCAGGATGCTATCACAATTTTCCGATGCTGGTAGGTCCATGATGAAATCCATAGTGATTGTTTCTCATGGTCATTCAGGAACTTCATTCAATTTCAGTAATCGATATGGTGCTTGTTTAGCCGTTTTCGTCTTTTGGCATTTGTCACAGTTTTTGACATATTGATTGACGTCTTCACGTAGTCCTGGCCAATAGAATGACCTCGTGATGAAATCTGTAGTTTTAGTAGTTCCCGCGTGTCCTGCCGTTCGCATATCGTGGTGTTGTTGTATGATGTCTGTCCTTATCTCTTCTTTCTCCGGAATCCATTGTTTTTCGTCGTACTACATGTTTCTATTCTTCCATTAGCATAAACCCAGAGCAATTCCTTTCATTTCGTTTTTTCCTTCCTGCGATGCTTCTCTTATTGCCTGAATTGTTTTGTCTTTTTCATTTACTTTCTCAATTTCCCTTTCCTTAGTTGATGTGAAATGGATAACCTCCATTGTCTCATAGTAGGTTTTTGGTAATAGTGTTCGTATTTTTTGTTTGATTCTTTTGTCTTCTTTCGTTTATGGTTTGTCGCTTGCAATCCTTATGAGAGCATCTGACTTTCCACTCTCTTTGCCTAGTTGATATTCGATTTTGAAGTTATATTTGCTAAGATGTTCCATCTATCTTATCTGGCGGCCATTCAGTTCTTTGATAGTCATAAACGGGACCGGATTCTTATGGTCGGTTAGAACTCAGATTTGATAGTCATTGTTCAAAACGTATCTTCTCCATTCCTTTAATGCTTAAACTACTGCGAATAGTTCTTTGTTCGCAATATCGTAGTTGCACTCTGTGGGGGTCATTGTCTTGGATCGGTAAGATACTAGCCTCTATTTTCCATCATCGCATTGTTGCAATAGTATGCCTGAGCACATATATTTTGAGGCATCCGTTTCGATCATTGTCCTTCAGTTTAGGTCGATATGAACCAGTATGGATGCCAATCTTAGATGCGTTTGTATTGCATCATATGCTTTCTGTTCTCTTTCTCCCCATTCCCATTTCTTGTCTTTCTTTATTAGGTTATATAGTGGTTTTGCAAGCCTACTGAATCCCTCCATGAACCTTCGATAAAAGTTGCAGAATCCCATGATGCAATGAACATCTGTTTTGTTGTTTAGTTTGGCCCAATCCCATATTGCTACTGTTTTGACAGGGTCGACCTTGACCCCACTTCGAATGATGATAAATCCAAGGTATTCTGTTTCATCTTTGTGGAATTCGCATTTTGTTTGTTTGATCTTCATTCCTGATCCTTGTATTGCGGCCATGATATTGCTGATATCCTTCTGGTGTTGCATATTTTCCGAGTAGATGAGTACATCGTCCAAGTATACGATGCAACATATATCGAGGTACTTATTGAGTACCTTGTTGATCCATCTCTGGAATGAAGCTGGTGCATCAGTTAGCCCGAAAGGCATAACCAAGTATTCGAACATTCCGTATCTTGAGGCAAATGTAGTCCTCCATTCGTTTCCTGCCTGGATGCATATATTGTGGTATGCGTTCTTGATGTTGAGTTTGGTGAAGTATTTTGCTAACTGCAGTCTATCAAGTGCTTCTTCAATCAAGGGTAGTGGATATCGAACTTTCTTGGTAACCGAGTTTAGGGCTCTGTAGTCCACTCAGAGTCTCATTTTTCCATCTTTCTTTTTGACGAATAGTATTGGGAATCCTCCTGATGCGAAGGAGCCTCTAATCCATCCTCGCTTTAGGTTTTACTTGATGTACATCCTCAGTTCTTCGAGCTCTGCTTCTCCTAGTGGGTATAACTTCTTGTAGGAAATCTCTTTTGTTTTTCCAGCTTTCTTGTCTTTTTCCAGCTGAATTTCGTGATCGAGTCCTGGTCTTCAACATGGTAGCTCTGTAGCTTCCTCTTCTTGGAATAGGTTCATGAATTGATGATATTCCTTTGGAACCAATTATTTCCATCCCTTTTTGCTTTGGTATTTCCTATCCTGGATTGCTAGCTCTGTGCTGATGTTGATTTTCGCTAGGGCCGCTTTTTCGTCTTTGTATGTCTATTTGAGAATTCCTGTTGTATCTCCCCTTTAATAGTACCATCCAAAGGCCTGTACTGTGATCTCTTTGATCTCGATTCTTTTTGTTGTATTGAGCTGGTTTCTGTCCGTGCTTCCAAATCTCTTGTTTCCTCTTGTAGTTTCTTCCAGTTGATCTACTTCGTGCAGATCCTCTTTGATAATTCTTTAGATGATCAACCGTGCGATTTGATTGCCTTTTTGGACTTCGTAGTCCTCTTGGGTCTGGTTGGCCAGGACCACCTTGATTTCACCTCTGTAATCGACGTCGATCAACTCTGCCATGATCATGAGTCGATGCGTGACTGCTAGACCACTGCTGGGTACTATTCATCCATAGGTGCGTTCTGGTAGTCCGATGGCTATTCCTGTTACTATCATTACCTGCCCATTGGCAGGTAACGTGATTCCTTCATTGGCATACAGGTTGTGTCCTGCTGCCCCTTTGGAACCCTTGGTAGGCACTTTTGCCTCTTGGTCCAGTCTTTGTATCCGGACTCTCTTATCTTGCCACATCTCGGTTAACTTTACATGCAAAGCTTCTTCTTCCGCTTCTCATATCAGTGTTGAGTAGACCACAGGCGAACTGGTGTGACATCATGTCGTACATAGTTCACTTGTAAAGATTATCTTGTTCTCGTTCCAATCGATTATCGGATTATGTTTTCGCAACCATGGCATTTCAAGGACTATCTCATAGTTCTTGAGATCTGCTTCCTAGAAGGTTGCCATTTCCCTATAGCTGTCAATGTTCATAGGTACTATCACCGTATGGGTTATAGGACCCAGTGTGCTTGGCTTTCCATCCGCAAGGTAGACCTGTTTTGCTTTCTTTGTTTATTTCGTGTTGAGACCGTATTTGTCGCATATTTCCTTGGCGATGAAATCTTCGATAGCCCCGGAGTCGAGCATTGCATATATCGTTGTTTCTTCATCTTCTTCATTGTATATCTTCGTCTTGATCATTACATGATCTCCATCTCCTTCTTCTCTTTGCATATGTAGTGCCGTGTAGTAGTTTGCTAACTTGATGGGTTTTCCAGGTCCACATTTTGGGTCTCCCAGAACACCGTTTACTGGAGACCCTTGTCATTTTCCGCCGGTGAATCTTCTGCGATCATTTTGCCAATGTTGCTCCTCTTTTGATTTTGTAAGCGATTATTTCCAGCAGCTTTAGTGCCTTAGTATCGGCTGTCAGATCGGCTTCTGCACTCTCGTATCCGATGTCCTACTTTTCCGTACCATAAGCAGAGTTTCCTGTTCATCCTCCTGGCATATTCTTCCTTAGACAGGTTCAGAGCAGGTCCTGCTCCTGATTTGTCCAACTCTATTGGCTCGCCTGGTGGTAATGCTCGACTTTCACCTCGAGCTGCTTGCGGTTTGAAGGTTTTGTCCACATTCCTGGATGATTGGACTACCCTGTATGCTATAGTGTTTTCCGAGTTGCTTTGAACCATGTTTAGTTTGCTTTCCTTATCAATCACCCATCTTGCAAATCGTTCTGCTATTGTATAGCATAAGTCGGAGATTCCCCATGCCTCTCAGAGTCTCACGCTGCAGTTTCTTAGGAGGATGATGTAGAAAGTAGCATCATCAAACTTGACCTTGTATTCCAATAGTCAGCATTCGTTCCAGTATGTCGCAATGGTTTGTTTTCCTTGTTGGAGTTTTTCTAGCTTTCATCTTGCTGTCTCTTTGGTGTTGGGATCCCCGAATTGCTCAAAGAGTGTTGTCTTGAACTCTTCGTATATGACCCATTCCCTCTATTTCCTTCCATCTTGGAATGGCATGATCCATTGGCCCACAATTCCTCTTAGTAGAGATTCCACATATGGAATCTTGATCTTATCGTGGTGTTCTCCATAGCCCTTAACGGCAAAATATCCTTCATACTGTGCTATGAATATTCATAGCTTGTCTTTGGCTCCTTCGTATGTGTCAGGTTCTTTTGCTTTCAGTCATTGGATGTTTCCTTGTCCTATGTTTCGTGTTGCTACTAAAAATGATTGAAACTGATCGTCAGTCATTCCAAGTATGCTAGTGCCTGGTGCAGGAGCTGCAGGGGCCGGTGGCCCAGGTACTGCTGATTCTAACATTTTCTCGGGTCTTGGAGTTCCTGCGGGGGAGCTATTGACTGGTGATCCTTTCTCTGGTATTACTGGGCTCATTGCTCTCGAGGGCACTACTGAAATGTAATCTAGGGCATCGCTGAATCCCCCTAGGTTGAGGTTTTGATTGTCGATGTCGATATCTCCTTCCCTGTCTGGATTGAAGGATACCGTCTTGTATCGTTTGGTGTCACACTAGGTGATGCATTGTAATGTAATGATCCCTCCTTGGATAGTTAGTTCTTGGTGATGGGGAACAATACTTCTCTTCTTTCGTTTCTTTCCTTTGTCTTACGATAGCACTAGGCCTCTGCCTACGTTACCAATAGTACAAGACCTTTGTCTTCTATCAGAAATGCCTATCGTAAGCTTTCTCTAACTCTTCTTCGTGAATAACGTTCTTCGGCGTAACGATAATTTTGCAATAAAGATAAAGATCGTAAAAGGTGTTTTATATTTGTTAAAGTAATAAGTAGAAAAAGTACTTAGAACAAAGCATGAAGAACTTATGCTCCTCTGCCGTACCGGCCTCCTTATATAGTGTTCTTCCTGCCCATAGTCATGTGACCCAAAGTGGTCACATGTGCGAAATCAAAACTCATAAACCAATCATAACGCAATAAACAAGTCATATGACTCGACTGAGTCATATGCGTGAAACCCATAACCTCATAACGAGGTCATGTGCGAAACATAAATCATATGCGCAAGGCACACCCACAAGGTACACTCACAAGACACATTCACTAGGTACACGTCCTATAACTCATATTTGAGCCAAATGCAAAAGCATCACAAATCCCACACATAACAAATCATATGACTCGAATGAGTCATATGTGTAAAACAAAAACATACCCGTGACTCATAATCATATGTCATGTGAAAACCTTTTTCATGCCAAGCCACATTCGTGACAGGTGCTATGAGTTACTCCATTGGAAGAAACTATATTGGAGAGTTTTGGAATACACCAAAGAGAATTTGGGATGATGTACAAAGAATATATGAGGTCACCACACGATATAATTCGAATCACCTTCAAGTTGAGCTATATGAATGTCGGTTGGAAGACTGTGGGACAGTCTCTGCATATCTCGACAAACTCAAGGAAATCAGAGAGAAGTTAGTCATCTGTGGAATGGCAGTAATATCAGATCAGATGATTTTTCAAACCTTTTACAGCCTTCCCAAAACTACTGAGTGGAGAATATAGACAATGGTTACTGAGTCTAAGTTTTCAACAGACAATATCAATGCAGATTTTGTCATGTTACAAGAGTTGCTCAATGCCTATGAGGCCAAACTTAAGAGAGAAATGTCAATTGAACCTGGACAGGCTCTTTTTACAGCTAAAATAAAGTGGAGGAAGACAAGTGGGAGTACTGTTGCTAGTAAACAAAGGAAGAGAGTTGAGGACTCTACTACTCTTAAGAGGTTTACTGGCAACTGCAGAAAGTGTGGCAAGAAAGGTCACAAGGAGAGAGATAGTTGGTCAAAAGGGACTAATGGAAGGAAAAAGAGTGGTGGACCAGGAGGAAAGTACAGAGAATCTGGAAATGTAGAAAGTGCTGGAATAATGGGAGAGGAAATGTGGATGACAGAATAAGTTGTGGCTGAGAAGAGATTTGTGGCAACGGAGTCAAGATCTGAGAAGGTAGATGATGGATGGAGTAGTGTTGAGATGGATAAGGGATCAGAATGGATACTGGACTCTGAATGCACCAATTACATTACATGTTATTAGCATGTCTTTATTAATGAGACATTCAGCAAGTTACCAGAAAATAAGCATTGGATTCGAACAGCTATAGGTGAACTAGTTCCAGCTATCCATGTCAGCTCTC
>NW_003298835.1:207850-221382 GCF_000151645.1 Tuber melanosporum | reverse complement strand
TAGGAGAGAATACAACAGGTGGATATATAGTTACGCCACGGTTCAGGTGGATATGTAGTTATACCATGGTTCTGGTGGGGTGTTTAGTTGGTTTCGCTTATTATTTTATTTCCTTCGGTTCTATCACTTTTTCCCTCGCACTTGGACCCTCTCCGAGATTCCCCCGCCATACCAACTGTCCGGCCTACAATCACCCGAGAAGAAATTATTCAAGGTAGATGGGGCTGGAAAGCTGAGTGAGGAAAGGTTTTATAGTTCATTTTTATTGCAACATTTAAGTAAATGAGTAATTATTTGATTCTTTTTATGAGGTTATTGAGCGGCTGAATAGATGTATTTGAAAACAGCGGTCTGAACTTAAAAAGCTCAGATATTTTCAAAGAGAGTTTTACAAGTTTTAATTAACACCTAATTGGGTTTATATTCTATTTTATTTTTAAGATTGACATAGTAAGGAACCTGAGTGACAATCGGTAATCAACCTTTGTTATGGTTATTAGACCATGTATTCAGAGTCCTGGATGTTCGGATAGCAAATATTGTATATTTCAACCTTCAATTGCCCATCAACATATACTTTATTAATAGTTATCTTGTCATCTTGATAGCTTCTTCTAATTTTAATCAGCCCAGTAGCCCATATTTATAGTTCTTACCTGCAAGGAAACCTTTTAAAAGTAATCTGCATCAACCACAAGGAGTAACTATATTATCTAGAAAGAATATATGGCTCAGGATTCTCTAGGTATATCTTCTCTGACTATTTACATCTAGTTTCACTAGTTCTTTTAATCTCATAATCTCAATCATACTTTTCGGTACAAATTAGTCCACTTTTACAAAATTATATGTACAGTTGGATGTATCATAATTCTTTGCCCAATTTACTACTATAGATACATCTTTCTACTAGACTACTCTCAGGACCACCCAAAGTGCTATCAATAGTTACATTATGTATGCTGATATTTCTTTCATCTTAGTTAAATTTCAGAAGCTCTAGCTTATTTGTAAAAAATTAATATCAAAATATTTCAGGTCATGGTTAAGAGGATTGTATAATAATAGCCCAAATATTATAATAAATAATTCAGAATTATTACTTTACTTCCAAAGGTATTCTTCTATTAGATAAATTTCTGAATTATATCTTAATTCTGATTAAATCTCTATGAAAATATTCTAATATAATAAATAATTATCACTTGAATTTTATTGTATTTGAAATTTGTTCTTTTTCTTCAAAGTATTAGAGGACCAGTTCTGAGAACCGGTTCAGTCCACGTTATCGGACTAGAATTAAGTACATGCTTATATAAGAATTTCAGAGACGAGTAAAAATGACACATGATTAGAGGGTTTGCTCACAGAGGCTTAGGTGCCTAGAAAACAGGTTAATACGTGTTAGGCTAAAGGTCTTGGACCCCTGGGTGGCAGTGGGAACCTGGCTGTAGTCTAAATTGCAGCATAGGAGACCTGGAGAATTGTGTAGGGTAACTACAGGAAAAAGTGAAAAAGAAAAGCAAGTCCAAAAAGCATACACACATCAGCGAAGACAGACAATATGAGTGAAAATCCCCAACAGGATGCAAGAGAGCAGAGTGTTATATACGATACAGCAGCTCCAGTGGTCAGGGGGTTACAGTCAAATCCAGTTGAGGTTGAGGCAGTGGGGAGTAGCCAAACTCCAGGGCTCGTAGTTTATGGAAATAAGAGAGCCATTCCAGCAGCTGATCTAAGCCTGTGAAGAGCAGCCAAATGGGCTGGCTAGATGGATCGAGCTCTGATTAGACAAGTGTTAGCAAGCAATCCGATTAATTGTAGACCAGACAGAATTGTAGCGAAATGGGCGGAGGTCTCTGATACTCTTCGTGGTTTGACACTTCAACCAATTCTATACAGCCCTGAGTCATGCCGCCAACATGTCAAGAAACTAATTGAAATATATAAGGTAAGTAAATTGGGTTTCTAATTTTAAAAATGAAAATGAGCAAAATCTTATCAAGCTAAATAATAGGAAAATGAGCTCTGCTCGCTTCAAAAAAGTAGAACCAACGAAGGGTTTGGTGGGTTCGAACTGAACATGGTCCAGCTTGCAACTCGGTGGAAGCAGAGCAGCACAGCTCCTGAGACACAAAGGTTAGCTCAAGCAAAAGCTGCTCAGTTAGAGCTTGATGGCTGGAGGGTAAGAGAGGATTCGCTGCGAGGACTAGTACCGCGGAGAGAGGAGGAATGGGATAGTCCTGGAGGAGCAGGTAATAAAGTCAGCGGGCTTGTGACCAAAAGGTCAAAGAACAGATTGACAAAAGAGGTGGAGAAAGTTGGAGAAGAGTTTGCAGCGGGCATGAAGGTGTACCAGGAGGAGCTGAGAAAGCTAGAGACAAGGCAGGATCATAAGCATGAGGACTTAATGAGATGTATTCTAGGACTTACAGATGAGATTAGGGAACAAAGTGAGTACAGGTCTCAGGTTGCATATCTTGACTGCAAGGCAAGAAGGGATGAGCTGGTATTGATTTTGGAGGCTTTGCGAAATGATGGAGATATTTAAATTGCCTATTCTGTATAATATTATATATTTAAACACTTTGATTAATTTATATTTATTTGGATTATTTTATATATTATATGTATTATATGTACAAGTATAAACGAAAATTCAATTATGAAAATATTCTAACAATGAGGGTTGCTCTAAAAGGTTTTCTTCAATTAACTCTTCTGGTTCAGCAATGTTCCCTTGCTCAATCTGAAAGTATTGAGTTACTCGAGGTCTATGTACACATACATGAGCAATATGAAAAAGGGCAGCTACATGGAATAGTACTCATACAGATTAAAGTAAGTGTTTTTGATTCTTTGCATAGTCCAAAAAGGTAAAGGTGTTCACTCTTTGTTTAAAAGCCCAAACAGCCACAATTCGAAGATGAGAAATGGACCGATTCCATTGCTTTCGGTTTTCTATAACTCGTGCCGCCTGGTATGGTGACAGAATAAACCTATTGATACTACAGGCTGGGCCACCATACTGCAGAAGTGAGGTTACATCCAGTCTATGCTGGTGTGGTTGCACGATGTTGGGCAGATTCACCTCCTGCCAGCGAAACACATCATTCCGGCGTCCATCTACAGGACTGAACAAGTGGCTTATTAGCCTGTCTGGAGTAACAACTTCATGGTATTTCAGGCAGTGTTTACGCTTCCAACCAGTATAACAAGCTCGCTGACATTGAGTAGGTCGAGCGATATCATGTATGGTACCATCAATAAATCCCCATACAGTGCCAATTAGGACTTCCTTTTACTCTATTGTATTCACATACTTGGCTAATCTTTCTAGAGTCAGGCGGTAAACATCCATGATTAGTAAGTGGCTCTATTTCTCGTGAATAACCATTTGAGTTACAGTACTAATTCGGGATACTCTCTCATCCGGCTAACCAAACTTCAGAGCCAAATCACAAAGGCGATTTGGATATGCCAATCGCGCTAGTAGCATGCAAAGGGCCATTCGAGGGCCTTCGGTGATTTAGTTGTCCGCTCTAATGATATCTGGGAGTTGTACAGCTATAACAAGCTCTTCCACTTCACATCTTGTAAACCTTCTACAAGTAAGTCACAAATTTTATTTCTTTTTAATTATATTAATTTCATTAAGGTACAGGATAATACTAACCGAAATTGATTCCTCCACTCCTCGTGCTCTAATGTATCTAAATCCAGTCTTCCACCATCGCGTAGTGCTCCTCGCTTCCAATTCCTGTTGCGTGTCAGAGCCTCCTGAAGCCTTTGAAGAGCTGCTAGCTAGTCTTCTGGCATTTCTTCTAAGTAGGAACTGTTGGGCAAGCATGGCTTTTCGAAGTGGTCTTTTGTATCTCTCTGGGGAATGATAACAAATTCGAATAGTGCTTTGATCAATCTAATAAACAGTTTACAGGTTCATCGGCCTCCTCAGGGTAACCCGGCCATCAAGTCACCTAGATCTCATGCGCAAACTCTTTTTACCACCTAGGCCCCTCTAGCGCTAACTGGCACCTAGGTGCCCGAGCGCAAACCCTCTATTGTCTATATCATGGGATGGCCTGGCAATATCATGCCTTACTAGAGGACGAATTAGTTCACTCCCTAACACGTTCCCATCCTTCCCTACCCCCGTAACACTTTCGGTAGTGAAGCCCGGGATTAAAAACCTGATTTCGGACTACGACCAAACCCATGAAGTTCGTTAGAATAACTTTCAAAGTGCTATCCACTAGGGTCCTTATGGACCGGTTATCATAATGTACCAAGGCAATTAATGGCAGTTACTCAGGGGTTCAAGTAGACAGTAACTTGAAAGATATCCGAAGAAGATCGAATCCATTAGCAAGAGGCCACAGTGTGTACATTTCTGCTGAGAGGTGAATGTTCATTATTGGAACCTGTTTTGATCGCGGCCACATTTAAATAAAACTGCAATGCAAGCCATGTATCCCGACTATCTGCAACCCATAATAAAACTGCTACCGGCTTTCGATGCCGAAGAAGCATTGATCCCTTACTTATTCCATGTAAACCAGGCGTATGCGGGAACCATTCAATTTATCATACGTTACTTGTGTTATGATACGGTACATTGTTTTTCAAGTCAGTATTTTCAATGTTAAAAAAATATTGTCAAGTAAGGAGTAAACATGAGAAATTGCTATAGGTTTCCGCATGGTGTTAGCCCAGTATTTCTAAAGTAAGAGATAGTAGTTGAGGACATTTCCTACCTTTTTTATGCTTTATATATTGTTTACAGCTTTGTTAGGCTTTGGTTAAGCAGCGTTACGTAGCAGCCGTTGGTCTCTAGGGTTCCAGATGAGCATGGCAGAGAAAAAGGACCTATGAGAATGTGAAGCAATGGTAAGCTAACTGCCTCTGGGTAGGCCACAATTATAAGGAACAGCAAAATAAGTGACGCTTTTTCAACTTTTTCAACCTTGACCGTTCATCGTGTTCTGAGGTATGGGAGGTGAATTCTCTGAGCACTACTTAATATCGTTAAGTTTGGCAGTGTAACACATTTGTTTTTGGTCTGTTAGATAGACAGGTCGATCAGTCTCTCTTACACTACGAATCTCCCACTTGCTTACAGAACGTATCGTACCCAGATACCGCAGTGGGAACCTCCACCCCCTCAACAACCTCGGAAGCTGATCTATCTATCACCGCAAACGCCCAACACTAGAACCACTTCGATCAACCAATATCACCTGACCGTCACACTAAGATACCAACATACCCCAACCAGTCCAAGTCATTAGAGTGAAGGAGGAGAGTCAGTATCCATTGTTAGTCTGATAGCAGACTGCCGGAGAAAAACACTTCAGGAGATGGATCCCGCCTTGGAAAGAAAGCATGTCAATGTCAACCTGGCAGACCTTTACCGGCGAACCCCACTCGCCTGGGCCATAAGGGGTGGACATGAGGACGTTGTCAAGCTCCTATTGGAGCAAAACGATGTTAATCCTAATACCCAAGACAATGTGTCACACGACACACCGCTCTCGGATGCTTGCAGTGCGGGACATACGGAAATAGTGAAATTACTCTTGGGGAGGAAAGATGTAGACCCTGACAACGAGGGAGTTTTTGGTTGGACACCGCTCTGGCATGCTATATCAGGAGGGCATACGGAAGTTGTGCTGCTACTCCTGCAAAGGGAAGACGTTAACCCTGACAAACTATCAGCAAGTGGCCTGCGACCACTCCGGTATGCCTACGAGAGGGGGCATGAGGAAATCGTGAGATTACTCCTGCAAAGGAGGGATATCAACCCTAACAACCAAAACAGGGATGGCCGGACACTACTCTGGTTTGCCTGTAGAGACCACCGGGGGGGTGTTGTGAAATTGTTGTTGGAAAGCAAAGACATCGACCCAAACATCCCAGATAAGAATGGCCAACGCCCACTGTCAGAGGCTATTGAACGTGGGTGTGAGGACGTAGTGCGGCACCTGCTCGAACGAGAAGATCTCAATCCTAACTTGGCATGCAATCACGGGGAAACCCCTCTCTCGCTCGCTCTGCTCTATAATGATGAGAGAATTACAGAGTTACTACTGAAACGGAGTGATCTCGACCCCAACTTGCCAGGTAAGAATGGCGAACTCCCACTGTCGGTGGCTATTGAACGTGGGTGTGAGGACACGGTGCGGCACCTGCTCAAACGAGAAGATCTCAATCCTAACTTGGCATGCAATTTCGGGAAAACCCCTCTCTCGCTGGCTGTGCTCAATGATGATGAGAGAATTACAGAGTTACTACTGAAACGCAGTGATCTCGACCCCAACATGCCAGATAAGAATGGCGAACGCCCACTGTCGGTGGCTATTGAACGTGGGTGTGAGGACGTGGTGCGGCACCTGCTCAAACGAGACGATCTCAATCCTAACTTGGCATGTAATTACGGGGAAACCCCTCTCTCGCTCGCTGTGCTCAATGATGATGAGAAAATTACAGAGTTACTACTGAAACGCAGTGATCTCGACCCCAACATGCCAGATAAGAATGGCGAACGCCCACTGTCGGTGGCTATTGAACGTGGGTGTGAGGACGTGGTGCGGCACCTGCTCGAACGAGAAGATCTCAATCCTAATTTGGCATGCAATTACGGGCAAACCCCTCTCTCTCTCGCTGTGCTCAATGATGATGAGAGAATTACAGAGTTACTACTGAAACGGAGTGATCTCGACCCCAACTTGCCGATTATAGATGGACAAGCGCCCCTCGCTCTAGCAGCTCACAACAGACAGGAGGGAATTGTGAGATTACTCTTGAAACGGGCCGATGTCGACCCGAACCCCCGAGGCAATGATGGCCACACACCACTTACCTTTGCTGCAATGTCTGGAAGTGGTGGAGTCGTCAAGCTGCTATTGGAGCAAGAAGATATAGACCCAAACATTCCTTGAGCTGATGGTAAAACAACACTCACCCTGGCAGCTTACTACCAACATGAGGAAATTACGAATTTACTACTGGGTTGGGATGACGGGGAAGCGCTAATACCACATCAAGCTCACAGTTCTACAACCCCTAACCCCCAATCCCATTAGGCCATTAGAAGGACAGTCATATCCATCCCCAGTTGACGGCAGTGGTGCTGTTATCCCCCTGCACCCTGTTCAACGCCCACATTTCTAGGCCCCTCCCCCGCTCTGTCTTTCCCCCACTCAGCTTTCGAATGTTCCAATCATATCTTGCGGATCCCCCAGTTCTTTGCTTTTGCTCCAGACCGGGCAAGAAGGTTTACGTAGCTGGAACGGCAGCTTTATTGGTAAGCCCTTCGACCGCCATAAGTCCTTCATCCATACCCCTCCTGATCCTACTAAATTCCTGTCCTCCCCGAAGAGTCTTATTGTATTCGATTTTCCCCCTCGATATTGCTAGTGCATTTTCCTTTCCCCTTTTGTTTTCTTATTTCCTCTCCTCTTTTCCTGCTGCCCAGCTGCCTGACCCAACCATGACAACACCTCTATTTATGTAACTTCCCCCCCGCCCAGCCCCTAACCCCCACTCCGAAGCCATCCTGTTCCTCCCTGATTACTTGGACATGCATTTTCTTTTTGATATACAAATAAATTATGCCTCGGGCAGCTTTACTTCGTCCGTTTCCCAAGTAAGCTTTTCATTACTTCAAATCCATCACTCTTTTTCCCCTGGCTTTAGGTAGTTTTGAAAGGACCTCCACAACACTACATGTCCATAATCGGCCAAAATCAGTAGTAATCCATCGTATACCCGTGCTCCCTTCTCCAGAGATGCTTTACTATGTACCCAAAGGCAACGCATCATCAATTCGGCTACATAACTATCTCTTACCATTTCGTTAATATTTCAAAACCTACCGGTTCCTGTTCGATATGGAAGCACGGCAGGAGTTGTAAGACTCCAAAACGGAATATGGTCAAGAGCAATATAGGTGAATATCGGAGACTCGATGAGGCATGATACGGATTGTTCTCTCCACTATGGACGATATCCCAGTGCTTAAATACATGAAAGATGACAGATAGTCAGGAATTAATGACAAGTAAACACGAACACAACTGTGAGACGTGCTACCATGAGACTCATCGACAACACATATACATGTGGACATGATTGCTCAGAGAAACCGAAATGATATAATCCTGATAGCAATAAAGAGGTCACGATAACTACTAGAAAACCAGAAAAGAAAGGGTATCACATTACCGTCAACCGCCAACACCCCTACTCGCTTTTGTACCAAATATTTGGGAACAGCAGGGTTCATGCTGCGAACAAAGTAGGGTTTTCGTACAATTGTCGGCCAGGTTCTTACAACATGGTACTTGCAAGAGAGAAAGAGATCCATCTTCTAATCGTTCACGGGTATAGGGGTATGCAACATCTATATTCTTTGATGAGTTGTTTAACTTTGCGTTGTTCTCAAGATCAATTGCTTCGTGGCTGTTGGCAGACAAAGCTACTGGAAATACCCATTCCAATAGCTCATGTAGAGCATTATGTGTCGAGATATATTGCTTGGTTGCGAATGCAAGAGCTATTTACTCTGCCTCATCGAAAGAATGTGCAACTACTTGCTGTTTGCGGCATCGCCGAGCGATTGTCGCATTTTCTAATAAAATAGGCTATGTTTGAGGGAGAGTCAATGTTTTTTCCTTGTATTTTCTACGTTGTCGGAGGTGTCCTATATATACAAATATCTTCTCGTACAGCGAACCGTTCTAGTGTTTGCAAGCTCACACCATCTGTCTCTGTTGTCATGAATCCACAGTGTTTCCAACCGCTACCTCAAAGTTCTTCGGAAACCTTCTCCTTGTAGCATCAGACAATTCCAAAACACTCTTGTTACTTCCAAACGTTTCGCAGTAACCTAGTGCTACACAAACCGTAGCACCATTCAAGTAGACTGAACACTAACGCCCTAGTGCTCTCCAGCTCCTTGCTCATACAGCATCACTCCGACAATCCTGCAACAACTAACTCCTGCCCCAAACATCTAGCGTTCCTTCACCTAGCTTCCTAAAGCACACTAACCCTGGTTCAAACATCTTTCCAACCAAACTAATGCATTACCGTTTCACACCAGGTTACAGACCAGGTAACCCAGACCAGAAAAGGCTTCGTGAATTTTAACATTTTCTGCCTTAAATATGTAGCCTGAGAAACTGCGTCGAGTATCTATGCTGTTCCCATAAGATGCAGGTGAGTAACCATTGTGGTAAAGTGGTGTGCCCAGACTGTAGCAAAGCTTTTGGTCTATTGTTTTCTGCAAGTACCAGAGTACTCGCTTTACCCCCTTGAGGTGGGTTCGACATTATTCGGTGTTAAACTGTGATAGATACGTTATGGTAAACACTAAGTGAGGACTAGTACCAGTAACTGAGTACATGAGAGATCCGATCATTTGCCGACACAACACTTCTTGCATTGGGATATCATTGCGAGTATCTTTACTTAATGGTTGATTCAGATTAATGGTGGTAGACATTGGATGGCTGCTCTGCATAGAAAAGCGAGTAAGGACTTTCTCGATAAATGCTTTTTGTCCTATGGTAATACCCTCAATCGCATACTTGATTGGCATTCCAAATAGCTAATGCAATGCTGTCATATCCTTTACTTTAAACTCTGATTTGAGTAGAGTAAGTGTAGCCTCTATCGGGCTATTTTCCTCACGAAAGACCATGATATTATCAACACAAATAGCAATAAACAAGTCTCCGCATCGATTGAACAGAACACAAGAATCAAATGTTGCTAGGCGAGACTCATATGGTTACACACGGGTTAACAAGCACTGATACCACTAGCCTGGTGACTATTTAAAGCGATAGATAGCACCCAGCAAAGCATGCTACTTTTCCTTCTTCCTGTCGCCACTATGGCAATTTTGAATATACCTCTTCCTGTATGTCATCATACTGGATAGCTGTTTTTATGTCTAGCTGTCGAGTCTGCCATTTATTCACAGCGGTGATCGCTTGTAGAAGCCTTAATGTATCAAAACATGCCACTGGCCCGAAGATTTCCTCGTAATCAATTCCCTGCACTTGGGAATATCCTTTTACAACATATTAAGCCTTGAATCTCTCTAGTTACCTGTTGTATTTGCCTTCACTCTAAATACCCAACTACCATCAACGATCTACCGGTTGTGTGTTCTTTCAACAATTTCCCAAACCTTCTTTTCTTCCTGTGATTCGATCGCCTCATCTATAGCCTTTTTTCTAGCATTCCAGTATTCTCATGCCTGAGCTTGTTAATAGATGTCGGGCTCTCAAACATCTGGTAGACTAGTAATAGATCGTTCATCGAGTGTTACATGTACCTCATTTTCTTAGTCAGACTCAATAGCCGGAAGACTCTGCGATTCATGATAACTGTCAGGCGGTGTATCTACAACATTCTCGCGTCTGACCAAGCCGCGTGGTTCATCCTGCGTGGTCACAGCCGCTTGCCATGAAGCAGGGGATACATCATGCATTGAAACATCGCAAGTATTGTCGCTCAAATCAGGAATTGGTATTTTGAGACGGTTCTCCGGTAGTGGCTACTACGTCGATACTGTAGATATAGCCAGCGGGGTGAATTCTGTAGACATTGTATAGTTTCTTGTCAAAAGTGTTTGTGATCTGAGACATGTTTAATTGAAGTTATGCCATGGGCCCGGCAGTGTTGTCAACGGCGCGATCAACACTCAACCACTCCTTCTTAATAATCGGCACTCAACTACTAGCTCTTAATAATCAACTATGTATATTATAGAGTAAGACAATAATATATCAAACTAGCAGATATCTTGTATAACCTCCCCTTACTTCCAATACTGCAGCTACTATATTAGGCCTTGATTTCTATAACTTTTCAAAAAGGATTTCTGGAATTATCTTCTAAACCAAAGGTACTACTTTTGCAAGCCTCTTCTTAACAGCTTCTTTTCTACTGTGGTATCTTCAATCGTTGGATACTGCTGGTATCATCACTGTTTAAGCTTAACCCATACATGCTCAATAGGATTTAAATCATGAGAGTAAGGTGGGTGTTCAACCAATGCAATACAATTTCTCTGAAGCCAATGCAAAACATTATGAGCCTTGTCAACAGGAGCATTGTCTTACTGAAAAAGAATATCTTTAAGTTGCATACCAAAGGAAATCCTCTGAGAATAACAGGAAAAAAATGTTTCCTCAACAGTCTAACACACCTGGTCCTATTGATATTTTGCGTGATAGGAACCAAAGTGCCTTTTCTCTTCCCCTAAAAGCACTTCCATACTATTAGGGAAATTTCCTTGTTCTTTTCCTTTGGATCAATACAATCTGCAAGCCACTGCTCTCCAGGCTCTCTGAAAACCTACTGCTGCCTAGGATATTTAGATTTCTCCATAGTACACTTATTACTGCACAAGACTCTCAAAAACCACAACTATCCAATTGCTGCAAGCTTTACCCCAGTCTAGTCTTGTAGCAATATGCACAGAGTTGAGCTTTAGTCATACTTTAGCCAGCTATTTCTTAATATTGGCTTCTCTGATCATCCTATCAACTATAAATTTGTTAGAAAATCTGGTCCTGTCACTCAGGTGAGAACACGTGTTTAGTTGTTACATGTGGAGAGATAAACACTTAGCCTATTTAGATCCCTGAAATCAGATCTAGTCATCTTCTGGTTGCATTTGGCCTACCAAGATAATGGTGTAATGTTATCACCATAGAAGAGTTAGCATATGACCAGGAAAAGGGATACAGTATAGTTATTGGCGCTCTCATGCCCAAATATGGATGCTTTGAATAGTTGTCCATTGCCGGCCAATGACTTGAACATTAAGAGCAATATTCTCGAGTCAGTAGAGAAATCCAATAATCATACTTTTTTCAATATTGGACATTTCTGTTCTAGAGGTCTTTGGGTTTCACTTTTTTATTTTTTGATATATATCCAGTTCAGTTAACTATTGGAAATTCAGTATTATTAAAAGTAAGAACTCGGAGGTCGTACAGGGTCACAATCTGGGCAGTGCTGGTGAGTAAATAGAAGGGCAGGTATGGTAGGTACAGTCACGATCTGCTCAGGCCGGCTATTATTTCGTAAGGTGGTATTTAGCGAGGTTGTTTAATACGCAATCAGGAAAACCTCTGATGAGATACTGTAGATCCAAAATCATTATTCGGAAGCCAGTTGGGTGGTCCGAAAAAAACCACTTCTCTTTCCGCTCGTATTCTCTTACATGCATAGAGCTATCAACTTTGTGTATCCATTTTCCTACTATTTACTAGTAGTTCCTAGATAACAGTCTATCCATACTAACCCCATAGTATCAGTTAGAAAGCCATGTTGGTTTATTCTATGCCCTAGAGAAAAGGCAGATCCATCCTCAATATTACACTGCGCTTCAGTATCACGTACATAATGACAATGTGTATGATCGGTACATAATATAGGGTCTTTCTCTTACCCTGCCAAATCATCTTGATGCGAAGAGGTGCCATTGTTTCAAGTCAATGCTGCAGGTAACAGTGGTGGAACGAATGTATTAGCTGAAACTGCAGTAAGTTTTTCTTCTGGAACAAACTTTCGGTACAGGGATTTAACATTTGTATATTCTACAAATAGTCCTTACTGTACTTGGGAAAGCAGTTGGGATCCTAAAGAACACTTTACTTTGGGAGAATACAGGTAACACTGCCGACTAAAGAGAGTAAGTGTGTGATTGTTAGCTTCTGATTATGGAAAGCCACAAAGGTAGTTTTTACTCTTATTGCACTATGCGGCAGATGATTGTTAAGATAGATAAAGGTTCCAATGGCTGTTACACAGAGCCTATGGTCCCTACGGGTAGACGCATTGCACAGATTTGTTCTCTAATGGTTTGAGTTAGCCGCTCCACTCTACTGTTTGACTCTAGTGAGTGTGGTTGTCTCAGCCTGTGGCCAATACCATTAGGGGTAACAAATGCAGTCATTTTGGCATTTACCTATTACCCAACATTCTTGGTATGAAACCGGAGTACTGCACATCATTCCTGTTTCGCGGTTTCAGCCACAAAGTCACTAATTATCTTGGGTACTTATGATTTGTTATTAACAGTGAACACAGAAATGCTGTGTGGTGTCACAGGTAAACGAGATATAGTATAACGAGTTTCTATATGATTGGACGGGAAAGGGCCAACAAAAGCGGCTGGAAATCAGTTCCAATCGGTTCTTGGTACAAGTGATTGCATTAGCAGGAATCATGTATGTGGACTTTGCAACTGCACCTGCCTAACAGTAGAGGTTCGGTGGACTTGGCAGGAGGAAACTCGAGTCATCAAACTTTCAATAAAACTAATCGATAGCTGATGGAGCTAAGTATCCCAACACTTTATTCCCGAACTCAAATGTTACCAGTGATGATTTTTAGAGCTCCAGAATCCTTGGCAGTAATCTATCAGAAGTTTCTTCCAGGACTGTCTTGCCTTCTTTCATTACGGATATCACCAGCCCATCTCCAATTAAAGTAAAATTGTATTTCTG
>NW_003298835.1:177738-207823 GCF_000151645.1 Tuber melanosporum | reverse complement strand
TGACCGAGGAATGGGTCTTCAGAGTGTAAGAGGTTGCACATGCCTCAAAGTAGAAGCCGGATCGGCTGATTTTTCTAGAAGCTTCTGAGACTATATGAGCTTCTTCCCAAGCTCATGCTCTATCACTTATTTTCTGGTTATAGGTTTTGCAAAGAAAACACTCAATCTAGGTATGTCCCTTACAGAGTCCAGGATAGTGATTTCGACATCGTGAATAGTCATTCAGTTAGTCCATCACGATTCAAACCTGCAGTGGTCTTTAGTTCTGCTTCTGCTACAGATAGTCAGAGGTGATGAGAGCTTTGTTAGCATTTATTCCTGTTAAACCATCGTCCAAGTCCTGGAGTAGATACTTCAAATGGGCAAAGGTGAGATCATTATTTGTTGAAAGGTTATCAACAACATTCTTCAGATAGCTAACAGGAAAGCCTAGAAGAAAGTTACAGGTTGATTTATCTTTATCTTGGAATTTAGGAAATGTTTGGCGATATGAGTCCTTGGATACTTTGGACAATTTTCTAAGTCGCAGCTATTTAGTCTCAAATGGGGAGATGAATGCAGATATTGGCTTCGTAGAGTCATGGGTAGTTGAGAGAGGGGCGCCATAATTATCGCAGAAAATAGGGTGAAAGCAGTATCACTATAATACTCATTACAGAAATCTTTCTACATCTCATACAGAGCATCAAATTCTACAAGTTGCTCAATGATATCAGTCAAGACAACTTGTATATATATTGCTGATAATTGATGGCAGAGTACAGTATAAGCAGTGAGTTCATCCTGATCAACGTCATCGGATGGCTGTTACCCTTCAACAACTATCTGATAAGTCTTTATACTCTTCCAAACCAACTGCATAATTGATTCCCATATGATGTACTTCTCCTGGCCAGTCCATTGCTTGATATTACCTAGTTTAATGGTAACAGGTTAGTCCACCATGACCTGAGATCTGAAAGTAGAGAATCCAAGGGGTGACATGGCAGGTATCTTTGTCAGACCAAGCCCTGGTCAGATAGGTAGTGCGGGTTGTAGGTTCTTGCTCATTTGTGGTACAATATTGAGTGAGGGCTGTGAGCTCTGGGCTTATAACCTATTCGATATGGAAGCACATATGGTGTTTTAAGACTCCAAAACTCAATATGATAAAGAGCAATATAGGTCAATATCGGAGACTTGATGTAGCATGATAAGGATTATTTAGTTATTCTTCTCTCTACTATAGGCGATATCCCATTGCTTAAATACATAAAAAATGACAGATAGTCATGAAATAAAAACTAGTAAACAAGAACACAACTGTGACACTTGCTACCATGAGCCTCATAGATAGCGCGTATACATGTGGAGATAATTGTTAAGAGAAACCGAAAAAGAAAAAATCATGTAATCCTGATAGCATAAAGAGGTCATGATGACTACTAGAGAACCAGAAAAGAAAAGGTACCACCTCACCCTCAACCTCCAACAGTTCCCACCGAATCCAAAGTGCTAGGGACCGGATATTTGTACTAGAGGAAGTAGATATTGATTATTAAAGTCTTCTGTGCTGTTTTGCCGTTTCCCTTTGCTTGGTAAAGCCCTTCCCCCACGTCATACATAACCTTTATGTTTTGGTCGTATCCGGTGTTCTCAACTGTCTGGGGCCTCCCGCAGGGCCCCGGAGGGCTGTAGTCCCGGGCAGAGTGGATGAGGATGGCGGGGCATGGCGTCCGTCTTTCGTAATGACGACCTTCCAGGGATTGACGCCCGGGCCCCGCAATCTTAGTACAAGTGGCATCTTCGGGCGATTATCTGCAGGGCCCGCCCGACATCCGCCGTCACCGGTAAGAGCCCTGTACATCCCGCCCCCTCCGGAACCTGCAGGGCCCACCCGTCCGTCCCGATCATCTACCCATGCACTGCAGTCCGTCCCGTCCGCAGCCTAGGACGGTCGGACTGGACGCTTGGATTCACTGGTGGTATCCTCTTAAAAGAAATACTCTTGCACTTGCACACCCTGTGAGTTCTAAATCTAGTATTGGTATTCAAAATTGAAAAGCTCAACAAAAATGTGGCTTACTTTGCTCTTCCATTCATGTTTGTCACTGCTGAAACACTGAATTGACCATGCTGTTATCATACCTCACCTATCAAATACTATCTTTTCGTATTTGGACACGAGGGAAAAGACCAACACAATATGTAAGTAACAAGTGTTGAGCAAAGTAAGAGGCTCTTTGGCATATCATCAACCAAGAAACAACAAATATACTACCCCCTCCACATATCAGAAAATACTCCTCTACTATCCTAATTACAAGATATATGATTTGTAGACACAATTTCACTATCTGTTTTTTGTTTAATTTTGTAACTCCTGGCCCTCCTTTTGTCTTTTTTTAGTTCTCGGATTATCCCAATCACCAACTTAAAGCTTCTACCTCTATGGTCGCCAATATCGAATGTACTGTCAGAGACAGGGTTCTGAATAGTCGAAGACCTGTCTGGTCTTGATGAAAGGACCGTTTAGTCGGTACTAGATGATTTTAACTACTAGACGGGCCTAGTTCAAGTGGTCGCGTCTGGTACAGGACCAGTCCCGGACTAATCTGTATAAATATATTGCATAATAAAATTATTATTATAATGAGACCCAGATAGAATAAATACATGTCCTGCAAAGAGAAAAATCCACTATATTATTTTAGAATTGGAGCAAAACTACCCTTACTACTGTAGAGCTACCTCTGATGCTGCTCGCTTGCAGAATAACACACTCCACCCAACCTTTTATAGTTCGGACAAGGGTCCCCGAAGTAATTTGTGTTACTTTACTCTTGGCCTTTCGTCTAGCTTTTCACCGCCGAGGTTTTCGCCGCTTGGCAGTTGCTGTTAAGTGGATCAGCCAAAAAGAGACTCACAGTCAATCACTCGGTTTTGACCAGTTCGACCGATCCCGGTCCAATCAGTTCCAACAACCATGACTCTCCTATCGGTCTAATTTGAACGATTGGACCCGACTTGACTTTGACTGGACTTCACAAGTGCAGTCCAGTCCTCCGCCGACCATTCGGAACCCTGCTCAGAGACCACAACATGATTGCTTTCCATTCTAGTTGTAGATACCGGTAATCTGTTTATGGTGGTTTCTACATTTTACTCCCTTAATCGTCTTCAAAGAAAAGCGTTTTCCTTCGTTATATCTTATGGATACTAATTACTCATAACTGGTTGCGAGGCTATCAAATACGTTACTTGAAATTCACCGGCTCTGTAGGATGATTGTCTAAGGTATCATACATTAATGCAAGATGCCAGGCTTTATTTTTCTTGGAGTTCCTGGTTTTGACTTTGAATGCCTCTAGTACTTGGGAAAGAGGTATCAGATGGTAAGGAATGTAAGAATTCACAAAGATTATGAGGGGAATGGGTGCAGTACTTGAACCAGTTGTATATTATAAAGAAACGAAATGAGTTTGTCAAAGACAGACTTGATCTTTTCGGTAACGTACAACATATTCAAATGGGGGGGGGAGGGGGCATTATATTTACCCCTCTCTCCCTCAATACTTCCCCGCTTTGGTATACCTTCTTACTCCTCACCTCGCATACTTCACCGGGAACCTGACTCCGGTGAACCCTCCACTGAACCTCTCGCATATTCTACATGATACCAGTATAGAACTTGTCTTTGGTGGAGCGCTGGTGATTAACAACAAGAATGAGGTAACTGTTTTTGCATGCGCAAATCGTATAATACATGTACTGTAACAGTAAAATAAGGTATGATATATTGTGTCCGCGGTTTTAACTTTGATTTCCACTGTTAGCGCGTTTCAAAGTTGAAAATGTCTTATAGAACAAAAGACATCGATCACCTTGCTGCTTAATGTACTCATGGGGAAATAATTGTCTTGCGATCACCTTAAGAAACAATCCTACACATCGTTCTCAAGTAGGGTTTTCCAAAGTCAAAAAAGAAGAATCTCCATTAAAGTGTGAACACAGGGAGTTGCATTTAGTTTTTATACTGTGTTAGCCAATCATCTTCAGATGCTTTGCGCAGCATATTTTAATGCAATCACGTGCTAGCAGTATTAAGCATGCACTCCTGACAATGCGTGTGGATGATAGATGATCGGATAAGAGAGATAGACGATATTGTGCTAAGATCAATCAAATTTGCTGTTCGCAGACAGTAATAATAATAATAATAATACATCCCCTGTTCACAACCAGTCCCCTAACCTTCGAACGAACGCAAACGAAAGAAAATTCCCCACAATCCTTCGCCATAAAACAAAACGTCACTAAGACTCCTGCTCTCCAAATATTTCCACTAATAATGCGATAATCTCTAGGATCCTCTACGATACACTTCATCGTCCTTGTGCCATCTGCCTTACGCCCACACAACTCCTGCGTCTGGCACTACCCAGCAACAACACAACGCAGGGAGACGACGAGAAAAAATGATGAGGTGTGAACGGAACTAACCGATATCACATACATCCCGCTTCATCATTAAGGAGAGAGCGTGGATAATTATATCCAAAACTATAATGCTCTAGGGATTTTGGTCGAATATTTGAACCATTTTATTCTTTATAAATTATCTCCGGGTCTTGATGGGGTTCGGTTAAATAGAGATCCATAGCTGCCATGGACCTGGAAAACTGATTACTGGAATATATACAGAGGTCACATCTTCTCGACACCTTGTTTAACATTCTACTTTACAGTATACCAAAGTTCATTCTCTTAGGAGAGCCTTTGAGGGGAGTGCAGGAGTGTAGAGCTTCATGATACAAAGCAGAGTGACTATCGCAGGACAGAAGAGAAATCAAGTGTCCGATAGCCAAGCGACCTATACCTGTGCAAATAATGTCCATCCCATACTGGTTCTGAGCGTTCTCTTGCGTCACCCAGTTCTCGCATCGCTGGGAGCTATTTTCCAAGCATAATGTAGTCCATACGAGTAATGAAAACAGAGAAACTCTTGATTTTGGATTTTATTTTATGGCTCTTGTTCCTTTTGGGTTATATGCCAAGATTCCTTCAATGCGAGGAAGGCTTGGAAGACAAGATCCGGCCGACTCCTTAATGTGCTGGCGATGGTCAATACGGCATCGATAGTTTACCACGATTGACTCTCCTTTGCCGCTGCGAAATGCCTTTCTTTGCCCTCCTGGTATCTCCCAATGTCTTACTAGCCAGTAATCACTATATCACACCTTCTCCCCGATTCCAGATACCTCACAATACTGGTCATTGGCGTATCCTATCTCTTCGGTCTTCTTGAACCCTTTCCTCCTGAATTCGTCTAGCATTGTCACCAATCCTGTGTGCTCAAGCTTATCAACCCAGAGGAGCAGTGTGCTACCAGAGTAGTGCACTCTACTAGCATTCCAATGACCCACCTTTGCAAGGGAAAATGAGAGGTCAATGGCTTTGGAGAAGGGGATGCAACGAGTTATGTTGGTGAAGAAGGCGGAATGCTAGGAATCTCTCGTAACTTGATGTTTGTCTTTTGGGAACACATCTCCGAGGAATAGAGGCATATGAGAGAAATGAACATATCGGGTGTGTGATGTGGAGGTAGGCTTGAAACTGATTGATAAAGGAGAAGCCTATATTTGTGAGACAGGTTTTCACAATCAGGCGTTCCAATTGGGTCTTAGGTTTTTGGGCCGGCCCGGGCCTAAAGCGCTTTGGGTTGTGCCGGGCTGGCCGGATCGCAGTTTGGGTCGGGCTGGGTCGCCATGAAGGCAAGCCTGGGTGACCCAAACTCAAGCCTATAAAATATTCGAACCTTGATTTCCACACTTACACGATATCACTCATATCTGACTGAAATAATTGTGAACCCGAGGACTTGCGTCATTCTCAAGAATGTTCAGAATATTTGAGCCTCATTGGTTGAATTACCTCTTTTCCATGTGCCGCTTAAGAGTGATTCCAAGTCTTCCACCATGCTCTGCCTGGTAATTATCCTCCTCGAGATATTCGAATATCACAATCCATCCCTATTCTTTAAACCTTAGGAACTCATTTCTCGTGATTGTTGTTTCTCGTTTCTTTTCTTTTCTCATTTCCTATTTTTCATTCGCTTTCCCGCATATGCCCTCAGCCCTACAACACACTCTTTTCTTGTAGCTTCTACAATTCACTCATCAGGAAAACTATGTCTTTTGAGTACCAATAATGGCCATAATTACGTCTTCAAATGCAGGGAATTAATAGCTTTGGTTAGAAACATTTGGGCTTTCTGGGTGGCCCGGGCTTGATTTGGGCTGGGTTGGGTTGGGTGGGCCTGACATCATTTCGGCCGGGTTTGGGCTGGGCTTAGCAATTTACGGCCCGGGTCGGCCCATTGCGAAGCTTGTTCACAATCACCCTTGAGAGTCGGGGCGGGGTACAAATATCCCCCAGTCGTATGAGCTATACCAGTAGGATTCGCATCCCCCCAAGCTGCTGTTGACGGTATGTAGTCCCGGGCACTGGTTCGGTATCTCTAGTAGGGGAGAGGTCTTTCAGGGCGTAATTCCTGACCTTGGCGCCGTGTTCCGCCGCCAAGGCATCTGAGAGCTCGTCGCGATTGTTAATCACCTGCGCTTACCCGGAAGCTGGTCTACGGGTTTTGGTCAGCATTATGCTTTCCTTTGATATGTTCGTGCCTAACGAAAGCACTGAAAAAGGTGCGACCTCGAGTGGGATCACGAAAGACTCTGAGTGCGAAACAAGTGCGGGGAAGAAGGATCGATCGACTCTCTCACTCACTTCCGCCTATACTAGCTAAGAACAAACTAGGAGATATATATATCACTCAAAACAACAACAATCTAACATGCGCAAAACTAAACAAACTCTAAACAAACACATGAGGCTGACAAAAGAAAATCTGCTGCAATATGGAACTCACCATGATCCATCGTGATCCATGGAACCTCAACCTCAACAATGCCAATGAGAAAACTTCCGTATACCTAGGGAATGAAAGAAACCATAAACCCAATACCCTATGCCAACCGGCATACGATGTGAAAAGAACAAAGCCTCTGTTAGGTGCAGTACTGGAGGAAACCACAAAGACAGATACCCTGTATCCTTCCGTCTTCTAACCACATACCCTTAAACCTGCGAAACCGCAAGCCTTCATGACTGTCGACCTTCATAACCCCAGCCCTATAGGCCACTATCCAACATGATGTGCGGGGGTATCTGTAGAAACGACAATGGTACATGAGCGAATACGAGTACCCGGAACAGGATTAAAGGGGGCTCGGACAGAACAGCGGTAAATGGAAACAGCTGGAACAGTGAGAGACATAGCCGCGGTAAAGAATGAATCGGGACGAACACTGGTGGAACTATTAATAGTGGAGGAAGTGGAGAGGAATGCGAGGAACTGGAGAGGGCAGCGAGGAACCGCGGCGGTGGAAGAAAAACAGTACACGTAGGGTAAAAGCTTGAATCAGTCGTAAGGAGATGGAGCGTGAAGTGACAGAGAAGACAGGATCCTGATAGGAAGACTCCCGGTAGATTAGATATTCCTTTTTTTATGTATTTGAAGAGAGCCGCTCACCCACCATTGTGGAAGGACTAGTCCCAAGTTAACAAGTAAACCTTCATGTCTTTTTTTTCTTCTCGCGTTTGCGTTTCACCATTCTTTTCAATCCAGGCCTATAATTTCTTTAGCACAGAGGTCCTCAAAGAACTACTGGTACATGCTCCCATGGATGGCAGGGATAAGCCGAGTTGCATCATTATGCCGATGGCAGTCTTCTGATATGTGTTTAACCTTATGCGTATTTCAAAATACCAATATCATACTCTCTCTGGTCCCAGAAATTATTACCTTTCCAAAACTGGGTCGATGTCTTTACTTTCAAAGAATAATTTCACAATATCCCCCCGCCCTTCTTTACTGACGAACCAGAGTAGCGTCAGACCATTCCGGTATGATACATCACAGTGATGTGGAGAGGGGAGGGGAAATGGAAACAAAGGAAAGGAAAGGGAAGAAAAAAGGAAAGGTCGCTTCCAAGTGACCGGGTACCCGCAGTTTGCTGTGGATGCACGGCATATATTGTGCCGTAGCTTTAGATGATATTTATGCCGACCTTTCGTGCACGGTATGCGGGAATGGTGCGTCGGGATTACTGCGAGCCTGTGAATGACTCTCGGTCCGTTCGAGCACAGTTGGCTGCGGTAGACCAGATAAGAACTAAGCCATCCATAGAAAGCACAGCAATCCCTCTCTCTCGCCCTCTTTCTCGGGATTCGGTTTGGGTTCGGATTTTGTTTGTCTGATAGAATGCGAGGCCGGAAGGCCATTTGTTCTTTTCTCTTCTTTTTCTCTTTTTTGCTCCCCCTCCTTCCCGATGTGCGTGGGGTTCACTTTACCTTACTCGAGCACTCTTTGTATACATTACGGTAAGGTGGGTAAATACCCTTGTGCCGTATGATACTAGGTTGGTTTGGGTCTTTTGTTTGCATGGCGAGGGATCTCTGGATGGGGGAGCGGCTATTGGGTCCGATTGACTGATTGATTGATGGGGGTTGCGGTCTCGGTGGTACAAGTGAGGACTCTACTCGCAGCAGGGGGCGGCTGTAGCATTCAATTTTGCGTCGGAAGCGTGGATCAAGATCAAGTACTCGTACAGTAGTCATACAGTATGGCTTATGATATTAGACATGCTTGACCGCGGGCAGGCTGAGGAACACATCATGGATACATATCCTCGTGCTCCATCTATAATAATATTAATAGCCCTTGCTCTCCTACGCCGCCGGCGCCCCTCGTCCGACCAATTGCGTCCCTTCCTACCCTCTTTGGCACCCCTGATTCTCCACCGTGACCCCATCCAATGTGACCACGGTGCGGTAGTGTTGCCGTGGTGATGGGTTACGAATAAAATATCTATGATATCGCATCGAGCATCGTTACTGGGCCCGGGAATGAAGGGGAGAGAAAGAGAGGGAAGAGGTTGGTTGGGGAACCCGAAGGGACTAGCCCTAAATGGGCCGGAGCTGGATGAACGATGACCCCACCAGGTTGGAATGCCAATAAAGGTCACAGGGTTGCGCAACCAATGAATACAAGTGGCTGCGCGTTGGAAGACGAGAGACGCGTTACCTTGAAGCGCAGAGAAGGCAGCAGGATGGCAATTTTGTTAAAAGTGGAATTGAAACCTTCTCACTCACTGTGCGTAAGGTATGGAATGGGGGACAGGTGTTTAAATAACACAAGTACCCCATTCCTACATTATGGAGCCATGGGCTTCTTAGTTGGGATTATGGGCATCCCTTTCTTCCCGTTTACTTCCTTCGGTTTTTGATGGGGGCTGGACGCTGGAACCTGCTGCTGCTGCTGCAAAAAGGGTTTTTCTCCCCATCTTCCCGCCTCATCATGCCTTCCGATAGAGTACTGTAACCTATCCCATTTTTCGCCTCCAACAAGCAACGGAGAAGGGTTGAGAGAGGAGCGGAAATAGGCCCCATATCGCACAAGAATGTCCAGGGAAGCCTTTGCCTCTTACTCACTTTAGTCAAACACCACCCAGCGCAACCTACGCAGCTGTGGTCACCACCACCAACCCCCCTCTTTCCGCTCCAAGCTGACTGAGTACCGTATCGTAGGTGACTGAATGTACCCCATTCTCTCCCCCCCTTCATTTTTCCCTTCACTCGAATCCCTCCTCTTTCCTCTCCCTCTTCCCCTGTTCTCTCCTCTTTCTGTCTGGCAACTGCAAATATTTGCTTTGCAAAATTATTGCCTTTGCTTCTAACTGAGCCTGGGGTGGTCTCAGCCTCTCCTGCTCAGTCCGTCACTTACAGTTACCGTCTGTAACCTTTTCTCACCTTTTTTCTTTTTATTTTTCATTTTTTTTTTCAATCCACCGTCACTTCCACTCCTTCACTTCCTGCTCACTAGTAACCAGCCTGCCAACTTGGAGGGAATTCGATCCAGCCCGTCCTGGCTTCGTCTTTCTTCTCCCTTCGTTTCCATCTTCTCTCTCTCGTTCTTTGCTTGCACAATCCCATTTCACACTCTCGCTCTTGAATATCGTGCTGCGTGCACCGCTCTATGCGCTCTCGTGTTCCTAATCACACTGGCGTTTAAAGTGCCTTTCGCTCCTACCGACTACGGAACCCACCATCCCCCTTCTCCCGCTTCAATTCCATCCACTACGAGACCTTTTATCCAACTAAAGGGGTATAATCGTACCGTCCGTTTTCATACCGTCGATACAAATATTCATCTATCCCTATTTCACCGTTTCGTGAAAATAGAGGACTGAAAAATATAATCCCTAAAACGCCAGCCGGCCGAACCTCGATGGATTCCTCACATTCACGAAATGTCCTCGGCGTGGATAATACTGCCGCTGGTGTAAAACGCTCAGCACCTGGCTCTTTGTTGCCACCGTTCGAACCAAGCTCTTCTCCTCCATGTTTTAAATGTCACAGTTCTCACACATCCGAGAGCAAGAATCGATATCCGACTCCGGTTCGCTCATCCTCTCTCGGTATCCTCTCGACTCCCCCTCCTCAGCTATCGTGCAAACCTGTGCTCGAACACAGTCAACCTGCTCTTTCCGAACCTTCTCCCTCGGGTGGTATACCATCTATCACCCTCCCGGATAACTGTGAACCCCTCCTTTTGGGGAGGTCTAGCAATTAATCCCACTATCAACCTTCTGACAATAGACTCATTTCACGCGTCCATGTCAAAGCACTGTATCTGACCACAGCATCAAGACCAAAGGTTGAGATCTAATGTCTGGGTTGGAACGGTGTAAAGGTTCATTGCCAGGGCCATGCCTGGGAGCCGGCGAAGGGAGATGTGTTCACATCGGAAACTGAGCATGCAGAGATTATGCTTGATGTCCAACACTCAGTTGTGGTCCTTGCGTGGCCAGGTCACTGGTATCGTTCTGGGGGTGCCCCGGCCCTGGGTTCGCCCCCTGGTAGGATAACCAGGAGTCCATCCATTGGATGGGTAGATGATAGCCATGAGAATGTTGATCCCTGTGGCCCTGATGCGAGAAACAGAATCCGTCGTTGTGGTGCAATGCTCGGTGAGAAACGCAACCGTTCGCCTGCCTCTCCTCTGCATAAAGGGGGAGGCGGAAATTCGTCTTCCATGCTCTTGGCAGAATCCCAGATGACTGACCCCTTTTTGGAAATCTACGAGGATGAACCTGTGCCTGACTACAAGGAAGGGACCCAGTCTACCCTCCACGAACTACGTGAGAAGGAGGAGATTCCCCAGGCAATGAAGCCTCTGCTGGGTGATAGTGCGGGTGAAGACGAAGATGACGATCAGGATTGTGATTTTTTCGAGGATAACTCCGACGCCATTGCGTAGAGTTTCGGGGAAGAGGAGCCGTCACTTCCTCCCATGGTCACCATTTCCACTGCCGAACCCCTCAGTGTTCCAGCCTCTCCTCCAGCCTCGTATGCTGCACGTGGATCATCAGCTTTCTCATCACCTATATAGCGTCGAAGTGCATCAGTTTCTCCCACCTAGGCCAACACTCTCCAGAATCATATCACCAACCACCTTGCTTTCTCGCGTCTTTCTTCCACCCCGCTTTCTGCACTCTTGTCTAACCTCCCATCGTCACTTGCACAATTGGTTAATAAGGAGCTTCTTATTGACGTTTTGAATAACCTTCATTGCGTGGGAGAAATCAAGCGATCTGGTAAAGACGCAGCTGGAAAGCCACTAGAAAGCGAATATTGCTATACCCCCGACCGTGATACAGATTCGGGTAGACGCGATGCTGTTGTGCAAGGAATGGGACGGGTTGGGTTGAGGGCGTGCCGAAGAACTCACAAGGTATGATATGATCGTGGTTTCTTTGTTTGCATGGGTATGAGTTGCTGAACTGACCGGGTGCTTAGCAATACTACTGGGCAAAGCCAATGAAGCCGATTTATTATTACTCTGCCCCCGAACCGTGGTATTACAGTTTGACAATCTTCTGCATCATTTTCCTTCTTCTTCCTTCAGGAGATCGGCAGGTGTTAGGGCTAGGGTTTACTATTTATATATCATACTTTTTTTCCCTTTGTCCGCCTCGGGGGCCTACGGTAATCTTGTGCCGGGGGGGGGGACTATTGATGGGACCGGGGCTGGTGTGCTCTCTGGCGGCGGCGCGGTGATGGTCTTTCTTCTTGCACTGAGAGTTCTATTGCGACGAGCTAAAGCAGGGACACAATTATCTAGTCCCGAACACTGCACCGCCGTTGGGTTCCTGGATGACAATTCTCTCATCTTCGCCCATGGTAGTTAGGAGTGGTGGTTCGGGGGAGAAACTCGGTGGGTGGGTGGGTGAGCTGTATCGCGTGCGGCACGTCTATCGAGGGAGTTTTTATCTTATGGTATAGACCTTGCCGGGTTGGGTCAGCGTGAAGTGGGTGAGGTGGGTGGGTATTAGGCGGTATGGGGGGAAGGAAGGGGGGGAGAGAGAGAGAGAAGCAATGGTGGGAAAGGTGCAAGGTATGACAATTGTGTGGAGTTGAATTGGTCGCAGTGATGCTTCATGATCCATTACTCTTGTTACCGCTTTTCATGATAAGGAGATAAGTTGGCGTAGCAGAAGTGGATATTATTATTAGGCTTTTGAGTTTCAATGTCATCTCCTCAAAGCGCAATATCATACATTGTGAAAGGCTTCAAAGTTTCAGGCAAGATTATCATATCCCATCTCGCCATCGCCACCACCACTTTCAAAAAACCAAAAAGATCAATGCTCAAAAATTGGCTATATTACCAAATCTCTTATTATTAAGTCAAGTCTATTTTTTCCTCTCCTCCTACTCCTCCATCCCCCACCCACTGACCCATCCGTTCACTGCCCTCCTCCATCAACTATAGATATCCCAATTATACCAAACCCTCGAAAAGGCAGAAACACTCAAGGGAAAAAGCTCCATAGATGCCCCCAACTAAAAAAGTACGCGCAAAAGAAAAGTGCTTAAAAAAGTAAATGAAAAGTAAGAAAACAACCGCTACCAATCAAACCGACCAACCAAACAAGACCACCTATTCCAAAGTATCGACAGAAAAAAAGGAAGAGTCGACGCTAACATTCACACTAAATAATATCAAATAATCCAAGAATGGATTTCTATGTATATAATAAGACTATGATAAATGCTGGGCTAAGACGGGGGAAAAAATATTAGAACGGTTGGGTCGAGACTGGGAAGGGAAGGAGGGTAAAGGAAAAAGTGAAGAACCAAGGAAACTTGGTTCAAATTCCCCCTCGACCACCGGCTGCCCCCTTCTGTGCAATTCTCTTGCGATATTGCTCTCGGAACTTTTGTCTTTCGAAGGTGCCTATTAGAACTATCGTTAGTGGATGTTTTTCACTATTATGGGAGGAATTTAAATACCCCATGCAAAGATAGATGACCAAATAAGTTCCGAAAAAGTACAGTCCAATCGGTACAATCTTGATCCTGGTTCCCGGGAGTTTGAACGGGGGATTAGTATCCGCTGTATTGTTTTGGCAGGCTGGGGCTACGTCCGCGAATATGCCGTTGACAAAGGTTGCCTCGTCTGCGGAGAGGGCCGTGGATAATTGCGCGCCCTCAGGAGCTCATCTCTCGAGTGCTAAAGGACTATACGCTATTGTGATTGGATACTTTTATATTCTCACGGCTTCATTAAACATTTTTTGTTTTCCCGACGAACTTTACTTTACGTTTTTTCGTTCACTGGGGTCGTTGACGGTGTGTTTTCCTCTCAGTTTGAAGGGTATTCGAAAGGGAGATATCGAAGGCTTAGCCTGGTAGTCTTTCGATACCGTTTGAGTGAGGGAGCATGGCGTCTCCTTCGCCTGAACCTTTGCCCTCTATAGGCCCAAGTTCCCCCTCCCCCTCCTCCGATTCCTCTGTCATGGAGTGTGTTCGACTCGCCGTTTTTGCCATAACAGGCACCTTTCCAAGTACCACAAGTGTGGGCAACTTAATTGTTCTGATGGTGTAGGTGAGGCGTGTATGCATACGCGTCGATTTTGTTTGCTATGCGAGCAATCTGACCACTTCACTGGCTACATTTCTTCCTCCCTTGCTTCAGGTGCTGCAACTCCTGTGGTTGCAGACAATACTTCAAGAAGATTTGGAGTTGCCGATAAGTCGGTCATCAGAATGATCCGCCGCCGCCGTGGTAAATCCACTACCCCTCAATCTGACCGAATCATCCGTGATAAGGAGGCTGCTACTACCGCAGCCAAGGGTAAGACTGTTCCCTCTTTCTCCTCTTTAGGCTCTGGCCCGTCTACTAATAAAGCCACCGGTCTGGTGCGCATTTTGAAGAAGCCTGTTTCTGGTGCTTCTGGATCAGCTGAGGCCCCATTTTAATGCGGATTACAACCTTAGCGATCAATGTGGGGGCGAGTGTTGGGAATCGGTCGCTGGCGATGGATTTATTTTCCTATGTTGATATGTTTTTTGTTATTGATCTCCTGGTTGGGAATGATAGTTGTCATATTGCCCATGAGGTGGAGGGCTTTGATTTATTTTCATTTGTTGTGGGATTGGGTGTGGAGGTTTATGTTCGTTCGGTGCTGTGTGGGTTGTTTGAGATTGGTGGACACGATGTGACATGTGCAATGGTGGACTATATGTATGAGGGTGAGGCATATCATGTGGGGGGGGTCTACTTTAGGCCAGGTATGGCTAAGACCGACTTTGTGAAGGCTTGTGAGGATATGGTGGGGTGAGATGTTTTGCTGGGTGACTTTAATGCATGTCACAGATACTGGAATGCTGCCGGCGACTCGATGGTTAATAATCACAGGAGGTGGCTGTTCAGTTACTTGCAACAACAGCAACTCAGTATTATGCTCCCCCAACAGCATACCTTTCGGAATGTTAGCACTATTGATCTGTGCTTATGGAAGGTCCGACCAAGATACCACCGATATGTTGATGCTGCTGGGTTAGAGCACTGTGGGCAGATAATTCTGTGGTTTGCTGATGTTCCTGCAATGGGGATGCGACCCAGACCGGCATGGAAGAGGGCCAAGTGGGACCAGGTTGCTATAGGTCTTGATCGCCTTAGGTAACTTGGCGATGAAGAGTTGTGGGGAGGTGTTAGGAACATAGTTGATGGGCTGCCTCGCTGTGGCATAGGTAGGAGTCGCTGTGTATGGTGGACCGTTGAGCTTGAGAGGAGGAGGAAGGATGTTCAACACCTGCGAGGGATGCGACGTGGAGATGTCGGATCGGAGGATTATAAGTTAGCCCGGAACGTGTACAGGTGCACTCTTGTCAACCCTCGTTACGACCACATCAGAGATCGGCTAGCGGAGGCCAGGGACCCAGAAATATTTCAACTCACCCGAGCTATCGAAACATGAAGGACGATACCTCCTATACTGGACGATAATGGCATGTGTGTTCATGATTACCAGGCTGTGAGTGATCTCATCGCAGCACAACTTGACCCTATTTCCGTGTCCCCATGGACGACAGCTCAGGTTATTGAAGTAGAGCCTGCAGTGGATATCGGAATGGCAATTCGCCGGAGTCCGGGCAATACAGGGCCAGGAATGGACGATCTTGGCTATCTGTTCATTCTGTTCTGGCACCACTGAGATCCTGTCACTGTTCAACGTCTTGTTGATTATAGGTTACGCCATGACATTGAGGACTGGCACTCGGCTGAGGTAGTCTTAATCCCTAAGTCCGACAAGCCTCGTTACAATATCGTCCAGTCATGGAGGATGATCCCCTTGCTGCCGACATTAGCCAAGTTTGCGGAGTGTGTTGTGCTTATGAGAATCGCTTCCTGCATTGTCCTTGATGATACACAGTTCGGATCCAGACGTAAACGAGGCTGCCACAATGGTATCTCGGTTATCTATGAGTTCCTTGCTCATAACAAGCACCTCAATGCTGCTTTGGTTTCCATCGATTTGGAAGGAGGCTTTGACCATATAGACTTCGATCTACTGTCAGATTTCCTCGTTGCGCGGGGTTGTCCGGCGATACTCTGTGCTTGGGTCAGGAGATGGGCCATGAGACGTGTGGTGCAATTCCAGTTCAACGGACGCATATCTCGGCGGTATCAGACAACGAAAGAATTACCGAAGGGTTCACCGTTATCACCCTTTTTGTTTGGCGTATACGTCGCCGATATCCTTACGCCTAGACAGCGGCACCGACCTTGGCTGAGGAGCATCATGATCAGTTACGTCGACGATGGTGTTATTGCAGTCGCTACAGACTCTGTCCAGTCTACCCTGCAACATATTGTGGCACTATTTGAGGACTGCAACAGGGTGGCACGAGCGAGGGGTATGGGGTTCACTCCGATCAAAACTAAGTGGCTGGGCTTTGGAGATGTCTGCTGGCAGGCATTGCAGTTGGACGGGAGCGATATAGAGCCATCGGAAGATTTAAGGATCCTTGGCTATTGGTTCAACCGCTTTAGAAACATGTCTGTGCATGTGGGATACTGGCTGAACAGAGGGTTGGGTGTGAGGAGACGGATATCTGCGCTGGGGAGGAGGTTTGGTTCTGTTGGGGGGTCGGGTGCATGGGAGATGTTTCGGCTTTTCCAGTCTGCATATTTGCCGACGGTCTATTATGGCCTTGAGTTCGTAACTGACTTTGGGTCGTATGTGAAGCGAATTCAGGTGCATGTTAATGACTGTTTGAGGAGTCTTTTCCGCTGTCCGATCAAGGTGGCCAACAATATTTTGATGGCTGAATTTGGTACACCGCCAGTTTCCTTCCAAGGACGGTATCTACAGCGTCGATACTATAGCCGTATGATCAATTACAAGTACTGTGCTGACCATCCATGGTTTGGCTCGGTCCGTGATCACTGGGCTGACCCGGATATGGTTCCATATCGTATGCTGTCAGACAAGAGGCTGCTACGCCCGTGTATCACCTTTCCCACTGCGGCTAAGGAGGGTGCTGCTGGCCGACATCACCAGTTGCTTGAGGACTTGTTGACAAGTGAAACGCTCATCATATATACTGATGGGTCTAAGACGTCACTCGGGTGTGGAATCGCTTGGGTGGTCTGCTAAGGAGGCATGTACGATGAAGCTCGTGGACGCGCTGTACCTCTTGGTTGGTCTATCGTTGAGTGCGAGCTGCTAGCGATTGTGTGTGCGCTGCGCGAGGTGTCACTGTATCATAGTGGTATCGTTGACCTGTTTACGGATTGTGGGAGCGCTATATCCCTCATTCGTGATATGTTACCAGAGAGTGAATCTGCGGGTATATGGGAAGCGTTATGCCCACTTATCAACTACTTCAAGCAAGTCAACATCCGATGGGTTCCCGGGCATGCTGGTATACATGGCAATGAGCTGGTCGATAAGATGGCTAAAGCTGCGGTATACTTTAGGCCACAACCTCGACACTGGCAAGACTTGTGCTTTGGGATAGGACACTCCACGATCGCCAAGGACAAAAGGAAGCGAGAATGGTTGCGGTGGCACAAGGATGAAGGACACAGCTATTGCGAGTGGAAGCCGCAGCCACCCCGACACTTGCGTGGGCTGACCCGGATAGATGCGTTTGTGTTGCTACGGATTCGATCGGGCACCGGCATGGTTGGTGATGATGACTGTATCGGGAAGGATGCACGTCGACATTGGACTGAGTGTTCTCGTTATAACACTTTACGGCCGGACAAGCTATATGATGATCGACAAGTAGCAGCCTGAAAGACGTGGTGGACATGGCATGACTACCTCGGGCTTGGTATTCCTTTGCATCTTTCCATTATACATGGCGAAAGGATAGTTGCCGGAAACTCCTTTGACCACACCCTGTATGTGAAGCGTGGGGGCACCCTGACGGTGGTGACGGATGACTCATTTGACGACCACCCGGTCAGACATACTTCCAATATGGCCCAATACGTGTTTGCTTTGTTTGGGAGGCCGGCCATATGTGCGTGTTGTGGCCACGTGTTCACGACTAAGAGGTCGTTCCAGAGGCATATCGCGGGTCACCCGGAGTGTGCTGATGACTGGGCTGTGGTTTACTGGGAGCAAATGGTTGGCATGTGGCATGAGCTTGATTACGCCACGAGGAACAGCTTGGTCATTTTTTGGGCCATGAGGATTGCTGATTATGGTTTATGGTGCCCTGGCTGTCCGGTTGTGTTTGCGAGCACCGGTGCGATGGTTGTTCATGTGAGGGGTCGGAATAGATGCTGGGATAAATTGTTTGATTTATTTTGGGCATGGGCGTGTGATAATTTGGATGTGTTGGAGGGCGATATTGGGAGGAGGGGCGCGAGGCATGAAGACGCATTAATCCAGGATCCCGCTAGTCGGGATGAGCGCCCGTGGGCATGCTGGCAGTGATTTTTGGATTTATGTTTGGGTGGAGGGCTGCGAGATGAATTTGTTAATGGTTGTGTTTTATTTATTTTTAGCTTAGTTTTGTGTTTTGCTTGTTGATGCCGGGTCGGCGATACAAGGATAAAAATAAATTATATTGAATCTATGGATGAGATGGCGACCCTCTCCTACCCTACTGGAAGTACGAGTATCATACAGGTACGAGTAGTGTAAACCATCGGCACTCGCACAGCACCGGTAGGTATCATACTTGTAGAATACCGGTACTCATCCACAGCCAGCAATGATGACTGTGGAACAACCTTCTTTCCAGCGCCAAGGAATCAAATTTGTCTTTATTGTTCATGATTGCGTCAACTAGTGTAAAAGTTACTTAAACTTTTGCGTGTATCCTCTATCTTATCTACAGGTCTGCTAATGCATGGACAAATTTGCGCAGATTCTCATGGCCATTGCGCGATGAGAGAGGGTGGTGAAGATGGGCACTTTTGGTGTAAGAAAGGTATCGGACGAATCATTTTGTCCTAGTATCATACTTTAGTAGACCATATCCACCACTCTATAGTACAATCAATCCGGTTGGGACCTTTCCTTTCCGAGATGTTCCGTCAGACACATACACTCTCTCCCCCGCACAAGTGTGATTTTCCCTCCCTTGGCTACGAAGTGTCCGCTGCCAGCGTTTGCTATCATGTTTGTGCCAATTTATTGATGACTAATAATTTCCGGTGTGACTGGGTCAAGTGGATAAGAATCTTGATGGACTTTCGAGAAATCGGACTGGATCGGATGCTGCAGTTTCTGCGTAACTTGTGTACAGTACTTGTACGAGGCTGGCGTCAAAATGATGAGCAGTGTACGGGTTCTTCACCGAAAACAGCCATATTCACTCACCACCTTCCAACCAGTGATCAAGTGAAGAAATCCAAATCAAATATTGATCTGTATATAACACAATTCCCTAGATCTAACTTTCCAGCCCTTTAGAACGCTCTGTATGATCTGGCTGAAGAATTATTGAGAGAGCTATGGTTGGTATATTGGTCTTGGCGCAATTTCTGATGATTTTGTATGGGAAATGACAAGGCTTGGCGCTGGTTTCAACTTCAACTTTACAATTTTGCATGCTAATGTATCCAGAAATCTTTTAATAATCTATGAGCACTTGTGGGGATATTTGAAAGAATCTCTGATTATCATATGAATTTTTAAATTTGTTTACAGCTTCGGAATGTATCGAATTGAAAGCGTGAAGTAGCATGGTTTGGGTTGCTACATGCCGTTCTGCTCACCATTTTTGTCACCAGCCTCGTTACTGTAGTCGGGTGAATACGATTTGCGATGCCAAGATCGATCATTGTACAGTACTGTACCGGCATGAATCGGTTAGCTAGAACTAGGGGAATCACTGCACAATTTCTATGAGGATATCTTTCGGATCATGGGTTTTGGTGAGACTCCGATATGGGACCCGTCAATTGTACCGCGGAAAAGGACTTGCGCTCACAATCCGTACATAAAAAGTAGAAATTGAGAGGTGAAACGAAATGGAGTATCATTTTGCTACGACAGCCCCCCAGCCAATACAATTCAAGCGATTGAAGAAGGCCCCCCCGTTGACTGTAAACCCAAACATGCGACATGAAGAAGTACCCAGAAATCCGGTGAACCGTAAGCAAACCAGAGCCCAATCCAACCCACCCCACCCCACCACAGAGTCCTCCCCGGGCCGTAAATATGTATAATATCCCGCGATGATGTCCCTGTGCAGGAAGCTGGACAGGTAACATTCATGGTACTACCGGTAGCTCCGAAATGATCACAAGGGCTAGGCGAAGAAGCATGAGCTTCATACAGACAGTGACCGTAAGGATGCAGACCGCCGCAATGAGGAACAGATAAAGCCGGAACAAAAGGGTCGAAGGAATGCTCATATTGAGCAACACGAGCGTAGTCGAAAAAACCTCGTAGTGGTGCGAATATGAAAGGGGAAGTTCTCATAAGAAATTGTACTATTGAAGAACTCCCAACGACTGTATTGTATGATATGATAGCAGTCTTGTTTAGCCTCACCGCGGAAGATGCGGGGTGGGCTCCCCTAACCACTGGCAACGGAGAGGGTACGGGTAATCGGTGAATGAACCGAGTGCTTCACTCATGCCGGTGGATAGAAAGATCGGGATGGAGGCTTTTCCTGATCGGAGCTTCCTCATCCGGCTCTCTGCTCAAGTAATTGGCCGGGTGAACCGGAGTAGGTGCCGTGGCAGCGGTACACCAGGGACATGGAAACCCCGCATGCTGGATTAGGCAGTGGTGTCGTTAAGGCCGCAGTAGTTGGGCCCAATTATTCGGTGCTCTGGCTGCCTTGGTCGCGTCTCTGGTGAATTCAGGCTCCAAATAAGCCTGATTGGGAAATCAGGGTACTCGAGTACTGCACGGTAGTCCCCAGTACAACGAGCCCTCAGTGACCATGCCATACCGGTGCTACACGGTACCATTGAGAGCCATTGATTATGGCCCGCTTCATTCTTCCCCCCGTCTCGCACTGCTGTTACTGTAACAACCGACTCCCATTCCTTTACTGAACATTCAATCTCTATTTCTTCCCACTTCCCACCTCTCCACACCTGAACACCTCTCCTACATTCAACGACCATCCATCCTCAAGATCTCTTCTCTTCCACAGTTCATTCTACATCTTTCTTAACCCTGTTCTTGGATTCCCGAGTAAAACACATTTTTATTTATTTTATAACTTATTTCCCTTTTTCCTTTTTCCTTTTCTGCTATATCTTTTTGGTTCGCTAGACTTTCAGCAGCTGACGATGACAGACAATCGTCACCTTGACCTCTCAGGACTCGCGTCTGATCCAGGAAATTGCCGATGGTATTGCACGTTCCAAGAGAGCAGTCGTGATTACAGGTGCTGGAATTAGTACAAACTGTGGAATTCCGGTATGACATCGCACGCGTCCAAATCACGATATAGTTTGTATAGCTAATTGTTGGTGATAACTATCTTTAAAGACTTCCGATCGGAGGAGGGACTATACAACCTTGTCAAATCCCGCTACCCGGATATTGTAGTCAAGGGAAAGGACCTTTTTGATTCCGTGGTATTCGGCAATGCTTCCTCGATTAAAGTTTTCCCTATATTTATTGCTCAGCTCAGAGACTCCATACTCGCCGTGAAGGAGACCAGTCCTACACACAAGTTCATCCGTGCCTTGTGCGAAAGTGGGCGTCATTTGAGGTGCTATACCGAGAATATCGATGGGCTGGAGGTGAGAGAGGGGATGACGACGAATTTGGCACTAGCAAAAGGGAAGAGAAAGAGGCCCAGTGCCGAAAGCTCTGATATCCAAGAAACGGAGCAGGAGAAGGGGTGCCAGGTTGTTCAACTCCATGGAGACCTGAACCTGCTTCGGTGTATGTAATGACAGGCATTGTGTAAGTACGACCGGGTCAAGGTGGAGACTTTACGAGATGGGGAAGCACCTGATTGTCCGGATTGTGTTGGCATGGATAAAAGGCGAAGGCAGAGTCGGAAGCGAGGCACGAGAATTGGTAGTTTAAGGGTAAGTTTCTTCCATCGCTGAAAATGGGTGCTGGCGCTCAATTTTAATAGCCCAACATTGTCCTCTACGGTGAAGAGCATCCTCTTGCCGAAAGGATTGGCACACTTACAGCAGCCGACCTTCGCTCCAACCCAGACTATATGATTATTCTCGGAACATCACTCAAAGTCCATGGGCTTAGGTCCATTGTCAAGGCAATGGCGCAGGCTGTTCATGCTCGTAAGGGCAAGGTTATTTATGTCAACAAAACTGCAGCGTCGTTCAGCGCATGGAAGGATGTTATTGATTTTCACGTCGAGATGGGCTGCGACAAATTTGTTAAACTTCTGAAAGGTAACCGTCCGGACATCTGGATGAAGCAAACGAAGGTCGGCAGGCTGATGAAGTTGGCACATATGAAGAATGCCCCGGAAGATAAGGAAAACCTCGCTGCCCGACCGAAAGCGAAAGCGAAGGGAGCTGGGGCGCGAAATCCCCTCATACAAAAAATGCCAAATGGAGAGGCACAAAAGAAGAGGAAGGCTGGTGATATTGGTGGGACAATTAAGGATCAACCAGCGCCTGTCAAAAAAACCAAGGTTAGAGATACGAAAAAGGCTAGTTTGAAGGGTGGTTGTAAGAAGCCGACCAATGCCAATATCACGAAACCGGCAAAGCCTACTGCCACCAGACCGGCAGAGGGGGGTGAAGATGGAAGCCGCACAGCGAAGAGACTGAAGGTCGCCGGGCCGGTTAGAAAGAGCAAAAGCGACCTCAGGGATACCAAGACCCGTGATTCTTGTTGAAAATCACGAAGCTTCTGCTGTTTAGTGTAGGAGACGATGGTTGCTCAGTAATGGTTTAGAAACGCAATGGTGGAACAGGCTAAAGGAAGGAGTCACCGAGAGAACAAGAATATAAAAGAACTAGCATTTAGTGTAAGGAGAAGTGTTTGGGATGTTTTAGGAGTTAGCACTAGGGATACCGGAAGTAATAGGTTACGCTCCGGAGGTCTAGTTGACAACCAGGTCTCGCACTATCGGAGATAGGAAACCGGAGAAGAAGCATGAAGGTATCAGGACTGTCTGGAACAGCGATAGCTTAGGAGAAAGGTTTTGGAGGATGTTGAAGGAGTCGAGTGAAAGGAATGGTGTGGCATCATGAAGAAAAGGTGATATGGAATTCTGCGAGGGAGATGGACGAAGATGTTTTCAAAAGAACAGCTCGTGTATATATAGGACACCTCTGGCAGCATAGAAAGAACAAGAATCGCAGACACTCTCTACCTATCATAACCTTATTATTTGATGGATGACCTTTTTGCTCCTGCATTCTCACCTAATTTTCCTCCTGTACAGTCAAGAATTGTTTGTGAGCGTTTTTGTATTTTTCCATTGTGGTATTACGTTCTGTACAATATTGTTTTCCCCTTCTTTCATCACGGAGGTACTCTCATGTAGGGATAGCACGGCGTTTTTAACGGTCTAGACCTTGTTTATATTTTTATTATTATTCTATGTTGTAGGTCGATGGCCTGTGGAGTTGGTGTGATTTAGTGCTATATCAAAGGAAGAGGCGAAGTCAGGTTTTGTGTACCGGTAGATAGTTCATCAAGGTCCTGTTTGGCGTGCCACAATATAAAAAAATGTCATTATTCTTGTTGTACCTTTTTTCCGCTTACAGTTTATCCTGCTAGATAGGTTTTTCTCCTACATTTATTTATATTGTTAGGGGGAAAAACAAAAAAGGAAAAAAAATGACACCTTTCCGGCGTGCCAAACAGGGCTTAAGCCTACAAAACCTTTCTTTTTCTTTTTCTTTTTCTTTTTTGATTTTGGATCAAATTAGCCAACAAATGAACCAGTCGGTGGTAATATTTAAGCCATGGTTGTCAGGGCGGGCAAATGGCGCCTCTCCGACTCTTATGGCACTTTTCTTTTTTCCCCTTTGCAGAACGTTTTGCCCTTATAGTTTTCTTATTTTTTATTAAATTTTGTATCGCTGCGCTTGGCAGGGGCAACGCGCCAAGACCTAGCTTGTGGCAACGTGTATAAACCAGGCCCAACCCTCCGACTCGCAAACCCCCACCTCCCTCACTAAACCCTCCGATCAAAGCAACGCACCACCACAGGAAAGAAAGAAAAAACACCACAATGCCGGCGAAAAGAGCACCTGCCAGTACGCCATTGGAAGAGATGAAGCTTGATCGGTTGAAAGCTGAGGAACTCAAATTGTTGTGTGTTGAAAGCGGGATACCGACGGGCACGAAGTGCACGAAGGGAGTGATGATAGAGAGTCTTCGGGACTACATGAGAGGGCATGTGGGTGAGCCAAGCGGAGAGCAGGAAGCACCGCCAACGCCTATCAGTATGTGGGACGACAACGACGACGAATGCAAAGCCACCACAGAAATAGCCGACGATGCTGTGATGATTTCGAACGCGAAAAAAGCGATTAATGCTGCATAGGAAGGCGATGAAATATCAGTCGAATACAACCCAAACCCGGTGGTTGGAAACCAACGCGGCCTCTCTCTTGCTGCTCTCCCCCGGGAGATACAGGTCATAAAACAAAGGTTCGTCCAGCAGGACGCTCGTATCGCCGAGCTGGTCGCTCTTAACGCCGTTCAGGGTGCTAGAATTTCATCACTTGAAAAAAAGACGCACAATCTTTCATTGTCGTTATCCTCCTATCGAAAAACCCGTAACCGGTTCATCGACTCGTACTATCGTGACAAGTGCAATCCGGAAATCACCACCCACCAAAAGAGGAAAATCGCCCAGGGAAGCGCCGCAGCACACGGTGGAGATGCAGCAATGGACGCGGAGTTGTATCGGGATGGAGGTGGGAGAACCGACGTTGCCACTTTCAAACAATTATATGGCTACGTCCCACATGTAATTTGGTCAATCAGTAAGTAATCCTTTCAACTTCCTTTTAAAATTACAGTTCCTAAGCAAAGGTGTTCACGAAAATGGGATGTCTGACCAAGCAAATTCTCGAGCACTTTTGCCTAGGAACTTTACTTGATTACATACAAGTGCTAACATGTGTACAGACCACGGAGAAACCCTGACCTTGCTAAACATTCATGCTGGCGTCAAAGCAAGCATGACTCAAGTTGGCAGTAAAAGGTTCTATGATCTTTTTACGAAGTTCATCGACGCGTTCGAGCTTTCCGGGTACAACGCAGAGTATCTGCAATGGACAGGTACTGCGATAGGGCCCGCCCCCGATGTGAATAAAGCTTTCTGGGCCTTTATGGGATGCACTAAAGAAGTTCGCGCTGCCGAGAGAGGGGCACCGGGGGAATCATCGGTTTAAGCGGACGAGGGTCAATGGATGGATGGAGGGGCTAGTGAAAAAAATAAAAGAAATCGGAGGATAGGATGAGCCTCATTTGTATGAATAGTGCCAGTATGGGTTTATGCGTCAGGTTAAGAAGATGGAGGAGTTGAGGGCTGAGAGAGGGGGGAGGAGCGGGTTGAATTAGGCTTGTGGGGGATACCAGCGGGGGATTAGGTGGCGTCGGGGGTTTCTGATATGGGGTGGTGAGGGTTTATGTAATGCGATGGTACAATAAATTGGGTATACACTGCTGTGCACTTGAAGGGGGGGGGATGGGAGGTGTTTTTATTCTCCATCTATGGATTGTTTTATTGGCTGGCACTGTTATAACCATCGTAGCAGCAGCTTACAGGTGGGTATGTACTAGCAGTGAAAGTCTCCCTCAGCGAGCGAGTGAGTGAGGCAAGCCAACCAAATCTAGCGACTGTATTCCTCAACCCCGCAATTACCGCTCATGAATGCACCCACATATTGGTTGGGGCTTGGTTGGTTGATTAGTCGGTTGGCTAGTGATGAAGAGCCTCACCCACTCGCTATATCTAAAATACCCTTTTATATATGTCTAGAAATGAATCCGGGCACAGGTAATACCGTGACCCACAACAACCGCTATATCCTAGCTACTGTAAGGTCCCGACACTGCCAATTTCACTCGAAAAGCAACCCCCTCCCGTTCGCTCTCTCTCTAATACCCACCCACCCCCATCCAATAGCCACCTTCCTGACTCTACCAATCCCACCGTCTCTCCGCCCCACAAACAAAACACTCCCAAATAAAGGGGTCGAGTAAGCAAGCAAGCCAGCATATTCATCCCGCCCCTAAAAGTCGGGGGTTTCTTCTTGAAAAAAAGAGGCACACCATCGATTTCGGCCAACATCTTGTTGAATGGTTTTTGTTTGGAAAGAACCACTGACATTCTGTTCTGTAGTTCGACAAGATAACGTTGATGATAGCTTTCTCGATCCATCTCCGGGTTTGCAATGATGTGGAGATTTATGTCCTGTTATGGTTAGAATAAACGATTCTTACGGCGCCCACGAGTGTAAGAGGAAGTAGGGCGGAGGGTAGGAGTGGTAATGGACGCGGCAGTAATAGAAGGAGAAAGCGGCGGCCACTCGCTTCTAGGGGGATGGGGAATTCGACCACTCTGCTTAGACGCATTTCTGGTCAGCTTTGATGGCCGTGGCAAATTCCCCTTCACCCTGCGGCGATGGGGCGAGATACGTGTCTTTTGAGGAACTGTTATTGGACTCATACAAGTTTACATCGCTAAGAGACAGTTTGCGACCGCTCTGGCCGCTTCTGCCAGAACCCTTCTCATATTTGAGATGTACACAGTTCGCTACTGCGTGGCGTTCCAAGGCTATACCGCCAAGTCAGTAGGATTTCGTCATAGATTGGGGTGGGGTAATATAACTACTCACATTCAATCTCAGAAGTCTCTTCCATGCGGTCATAACTCATGACCAATTCTGTGATCTTTATCTTCTCGGCTCGCTCTGCCTCTTGAGTGTTTCTCATTTCCATTGCCAGACTACTATCACTTGGTAGCTCGACGACTTTGGTCTGTTGCCTGTTACCTTTCTTGGTTAATATGCTAAATGCCATCATGCCACCACCCGAATGCGGGGGGCTACTAGCCGCCCGGTTATCGCCAATGTCGCTGTCGAAAGTAGCTTCTCTACTTAACGTACTACCCCCACGCTTGATTGGCAAGGGGACATCGAATAGGGGCTTCCGCTCGAAGCTTCTTGCATCAATACTCTCCTGCATTAGTTTGGCAAGTTCACGATCAAACTCTGCCTCTGCCTCGGGATCTCTCTCCCCCTCGTCCTGCTAGAAAATAATCTCTTCTTTGTCTTCGCTCCAGCTATCCTCTTCGGACCCCTCGTGCTGTTCGGGAGCAATGGCCCGGGCGTGGGGTTCATCATCTTCTCCTTCGTCGGAATGTTCCTCATCCTGATACTGGCGCCGCTCGCCATCAGATATTGACTCGGCCTCATCGGCCTCATCCTGGTCGCCAATGCTCTTGTTCTCTTCATCTGGCTTATAGGTCTTCTGTACAGCCTCCTCGAAAGCTTTCCCAGCCTCTCCTAGGGAGGTGTATAGACTCCAGGCAGGTCGGATCTGAGTAAAGGCAGCCAATTTCGAGTACCACGAGGGGGTTTAGTACTTGGAATAAGGTCAGAAAGAAGTCCAGCTTCTTTTTCGCACTCCCCTTATCGAAGCACATGCCGCAGACATCGAGCAATGTACAAACTAGCCTAATGCTGAAAAGGCCGTCCGGCATATCCAGTGCACAAATCTTACCCGATCTGGGAGTACCGCCTTCATCGCCAAAAGTGACGATAGGAAGGCTTCGACTCGGGAGGGCCCCTGGCAATGACACGAGTATGATACCATAGGATGTGGAGAACAAATGAAAGGCCTTACATTAGTATGGTAATGGGAAACCCCGTAAGTTTATGTTGTCTCCCCTCGCTTCAGTTTTGCTTTTGCTACAGCTGAGGATCTATGGCTTCGGACGTCCGAGTTGGTAGCGGCACGGTTAATGTGCGGTTTTCAGCTGGTTTACCATACGGTTCCCTTCGGATTGTTAACTGGTATAGTTCCGGAAGACTGGACCTTATACCAGTTTTCCACAAAAAGTGACAATTTTGCCCGTAACCCCAAGTGTAACACAGCAAAAAATGTGTAACCCTACAACCTAAGTTGCCAAACATACATACTTTAGTAATTAATATAATATTTTCATAGTTGTATTCTTTGCATAATCAATTATTTCTATCCCAACAACAATTCTCTTACACAAACTCTGCTGGTTAGTTGCCTATTCCTGCTTCCTATTCTGATCATGGTCTCTGCCTTTGCAAGTTTAACTTTATAGTGTCTTCACAGGTGACTGTCCCGAGGGTCGCAACTAAGTGCAATGGAAGAACCAAGTATGAATTCAATGCTCGAAAGAGAGAAAATGAGGGCCGCTACCTGTAAGGGTATTCTGAAACACAGTGCCATGTAAAGAGCACAACCACCCCCAGTTGGGCAGCCACTAATGTCCAGCGAAGACAGAGTACGCAAAGATCAATTCAGGAAGTAACAAGAAGCAGTGGCTACAAATACAACTTCTTGTCCTCGCGTAATATATTCATCCTCAAGTACAAAAACCAAAACCTGAATGGAAAGAACACAGTGGTATCGTTCACCGCTCAACCAGCACCGCCTCTATTTCTAGCCTCCTCCTTTAACACAACAAGGGCGCGACTGCTGGATGTATTATAAGTAAAGGAAAGTGAACCAAAAAAAGCAAATTGATGAGAGCAAGCACTTGAGCAGCCAACAAGTAGGGGATTAGTCTTATTCTTGACATATCTAAACTGTGCTCAGATTCTAGCCGTAGGCCAACAATCCATAAATGCAAGCTTTTTCAAGCAGGCCACACCTTGCCGGATAACTTGTAACAATGATGCAAGTGATCCTGTTGCACTCCTTGCAGTGACTGAAGCGACACATCCACCCTTCCAAGAAGCAGACCCTTGTAACTTGCTTAAATTTAAAGCTAGAGGAGAATTTACAGTAACACTGCTTTCTTAAGCTACATTTGAAAGCGGAAAAGGAATGGAAGTCAACTAGGTTCAAGAGAGAAGAAAGTAATCTTATTACGGGATGGAGGTAGAGGAAGGAGCTGGCACTGATAGTGGCCAATTCCTGACAATTGTGTATATGAGTTATGAATTAAATTATGTGACAGGACGTTAATTACATTTGCCATGCAAAGCTTTCAACCCTATAACAAGCAACGCATACAAAGGCAGCTAGTTGGCTAACAGAAGATGGAGCGAAGATGGCAATACAGCAGCATATGTTATAAGCTTGTGAAGGTTTGTTCAACCATGCGAACTAGTAAGCTCAAATGAGAATACTTACAAATCATTGGTTTGATTGTGTATGGAGTCAGCTGGACTCACCGAAACCAGCAACAATTATTAGACAGACAAGTATAACATTTTGGACGAAGAAAATGGTAGAGAGGCTGAGTTGCCGATCAGCTCTATTGCTGGAATAGAAAGGGGGATTAAGGAATTGCTCGCACGTCGATCAGCTAGAGCAAGGCTATTAAAGCTTGGATGCACGTAGAAAGATGTTAAATAATGTAGATACATAAATGGTCATGAATGTAAGGATGTTAATACATGTTGTGACAATGACTTCCTGCCTTGATTGCAAAGCCTCCAAGTCAACTTGATTCAGGGGAATACACAACTTTGAAAAGTATTGCAATAAATTGACAGGAACAAGGAAATTGTATTAGTTACATATTAGGAGTCTACATTCAACTTGAAAGAAGAACTGAAACAAATATAGATCCATAAAAACAGAGCATCAACTCGCAATACAGGTCGTGCCACAGTCTGCATTTGTGTGACTATCGGACACCAATTGGAAGACTTCGTAGAGGAGATGTTTGTAAAATTCTAAAATGTCGTGGCGATATCTGGTGCATAGTTGAGCGAATACTCCAGCAACTGACTGAGAAACCAGCTCCTATTTTTGACTTACTATTTCCAGCGTACCATACTTTATTCTTGTTTGACAATGCAAGGTTTTACCACAGTATACCCCCAATGCACTACAGGTTACAAATTTCAATCTCACACCCGATGGCAATAGTACAGTTCTAATGCATAATAAACATTATACAAATCCACACAATCCCAATCTTTTTATAGTCCAGTCAATGATGCTAACCGATGGTGGGTTGAAGCCTTTCAAAATTATCTTACAAGAACTTAAGATATGGCCTGATAGTACTTGTTATGAATGCTCATTTATACGCATCTAGT
>NW_003298835.1:172610-177729 GCF_000151645.1 Tuber melanosporum | reverse complement strand
TTAAAGAACAGCCTTGTGGCTCCTCACAATTGTTATACACTTACTGCTCTGTGACAAGCCTCCTTCTGATAGGAGTACTTGGCGATGGAAAAAGATGCTTCTCATCTCTTCTCATTCTTCTTAACCTTTTGATAGCCGTAGGCCTCTGCTGATGTTACTCATAGTACAAAACCTTCGTCTTCTGTCAGAAATAACTATTGTAAATTTTCTCTCACTTTGCCTCATACAGAGCTATTCGGTTCGTAAGTGTGATAATGGTTATGATAATGATAGAGAGCGTAAAGGTGTTATATATTTGTTTAAAGTAACAGGTGTAAGAAATGTAGTTAGAACTAAGTGTGAAGATCCTATCCTTCACAGCCGTAAAGGCCTCTTTCTACTGTATTCTTCCGGCCTTAAGTCATGTGACCCAAGGTGATCACATGAGTGAAACCAAATATACCAAACTAGTGATATGGCCAAAGGGGTTACATGCACAAAATGCATGACCTTGCAACAAGGTTGTATGCTAAAGCTCTTAAACTAATCATAACATAATAAGCAAGTCATATGACCAAAGGTAGTCAGAGGTGCAAAGTCCATTACCACATAACCAGCTCACATGCGAAATATAAATGATATGTGCAAGGGATCCCCGGAAATCACACTTACAAGGCACACTGTCCAGGCACACCTCCTATGACTCATTATCGAATGATGAGTTATCTGAATACCCTTTCCATGCGAAGCGATATTTGTGACCTTACCTTCTCTTTTCCTAAGGCTGCATCCCATCAGTCTTTTGGTTCAAGTTTCAATGGATCTTATCCTACCGAGTACATAGTACTCCAAAGCCTGTTGGGCTTGCCATCAGCTCTCACCATCTGATCGTCTTTATTTCCCACTCAAGGTTTGCAATCTCAATCGTGTACCGCTGATTGTCATTCAGCTTTCTTAGCTTAAAATGGTTTTTTTATTTTCTGAAATTGTGGCCTTGGCCCCGTGAAGCTGTTCTCAGAGTCCTCTGATTTGGTTGTGTAGACCTACGACATCTAGCTCCATTTCCATTGAGGGGTTCCTTGAGCTCCCTTCTCTTTTGGCCTCATCCTCCAGGCGTTGGTCCTGTGTAATCTACTAATATCTTTTCCCTCACACATATTCTTCATTCTGTTCTTTGTCAGGCGATACTTTGCAATCAGCTTCTTCATCCTGTGTATTTTGCACCTGTTGTTAAAGAACAGTTTTCAGCACTTTAGAGCATGGTCTGTACCATGACCATGCTTTTAGTATTGTCACAGGAACCATAACCAGTCCTCCTTCTACTCATTTTGTATAGGACATCAGTTATCATAGCATACCCTCTAACACATTGCATTGTGCTTTACTTTCACCTCACTTTCTTTGAGCTCTTGGTACATTGCCAACATGAATGAATATTCAAGACTTGTCGGTATGGAATGGGAGTGGCTATCACCCCAATCCTCATGTGCTCCTAATGGCCCCAGAGTGTTTTCCTCACCTTTGTCTTTGTTGAACATCATTACCTGGGCCGGACTTGCCTCTGTATCACTGGTAAAAGGTTGAGTGGAAACCTTGTATGTTTATGAAGTTGTATGCGTAATACTAAGTTTCATCGCATTCCGGTAAATAACTGCTCCACCTGCATTGGCATTGCATGTAATAGTGCAAGAAACCGGAATATATTATTCAGTCCAGTTTGTATTCAGTCTCTACATCAAGTTCAAGCGCTAGAGGTGCAACAATTCTCTATGATGGAAACTTATTATCCTAATATAGTTAGAGAAGTGAGATGTAGAATGTGTTATGCATTCGCATCAAGGGAGGGAGACAGAGCTTATAAGGACAGTTGCCCCCCTAGTCCAGTATGCAGAACTGTCCAATTTTCTTATGGTCCAATTTCTTTGATAGTCCTAGTGAAAGCATAATGTGTAGTATCTGCTCCACCTTATCTCCAACCTGTATGCTTGGAGTAGGCCTCTAGTGTTTATCGTATTGTTCATTTTACCAATACTGCCCTTGACTTATTTTATGCCATAATATCTCATGTACATCTCCCCTGTTATTTGTATCCGGTATCATGCTATTCATTGTATAATATGGGGACTGACCTCTTGAATGTTATCTATAATTTGAGAAGAATAGTGGTGTGACTATTGTTTGGTGTTCTCAATTGTTGTACGCGAATTTTGCCATTGATGGAAGCTTATACCAATGATGTTATTAACAATAAACGTAAACTGGTAGATATTAATTGAGTATAGCATTTACCTGTTCCGTTCTTCCGACTTTATGAGGAGGTATTGTTAGGAATACTGGGATCCGATATCCAGGTAGCACCTTGAGTAGGGTAACCTCACCGGAAATCGGAATCTGTTTTTTCCAACACCCTGCTCTGCCCCCTGTACATGGCCCATATGTTATCATCCATATCCATCTCAGTTGAGTCCTGTGAGTATAATACCACCGAAATGAAGGTGACAGAATAACACCATATACGTCACCACCGTCCCTGTGACCAGATCACGTTCGCGTGTTTTATGAGAGGGGACCTACAGCCAGGTCCAGGAGGTGGAACATACCAAGCTCCTGAACTGCTCAGAATATTACTAGGCTTTAAAGATCAGTTTCATTTGGCATGGGCTGTAGGTAACAGGACCTTTTAGTACAAAGAGATGGTATTAAAAGGTGAATGATCTCAACAAGAGACCAATAGATTCACACCTACCCTACAATAACTAGAACATTCTAGAACTCAGAGAATCACTATGATGGAAGTTGTTAGACTTCATGGAGTATTGCAACCAGATTTCAGAACACGTTATAGTTACGAAGACAACTTCCCATACTACATCAGTGATTGAAATCCTATTACTTACAGAAACCAAGGGTTGCCAACTGAGGGAATAATTGTCACTTTGATAGAATATCTTGCGGCAAGTTAGTAGGAAGTCCTTTGGCAGATATTTATCAGTTGGTTAAGGAGTTATGAAGGTTTAAATGTCAGACAACTAAAAAAGATTGTGATTCCGACTACCTTCGCAGATACAACTCGCAGATGAAACTGATTATTTCCTCAATAACGAAGACAATTGGAGGGAACGTAGTTCAACTCAAGAACTAGGCCACACGTCTAAAAGACTTTAAAGATCGGATAACTACTATTAGGACCCGTATCGTTCCCATTTAGTTATATCATAATTTGTAAAGAGAGTGTGGGAACATTCAGAGCATTTGGGTGTTTACATCTTTCCAGAATACCTGATACTGCGAGATATAATCAGAAAGGTACATATACTCTCTCAGTAGAAGTGTTCACGATCTGAGACAATATTTAATTATGGTTGCACCATATGATAGAGCAGTACCAGTGGAGCTGTCAACAGGCGTGCGCCCGCGTGAGTTCAAGTTCAAAATCAACAACCACTAGAACCTCTCCACATTCAACACTCAATTCACCTGCCATAAATTAAACTAGCTACTATTTTGTATAATCTTCTCTTGCTTCTAAAACTGCAGCCACCCTATCAGGCATTGATTTCCACAACTTCTCAAAAAACTCCTTAGGAACTGTCCCCCAAACCAATGGTAATACAGGTGCAAGTCTTCTCCTAAAAGCCTTTTTTCATTCTCGAGTATCGGCAATCCTTGGATACTGCTGGTGCCATCGCGTTTTAAGCTCAACCCATACATTCTCAATAGGATTTCAATCAGGAGAATAAGGGAGGTAGTCAACAACCTCAATACTGTTTCTCTGAACCAATCCAAAACACCACATGTCTTGTGAACAGGAGCATTATCATGCGGAAAAAAAACATGTTCAAGTTGTATAACAAAGAAAATCATTTGATGAATAACAGGAAAAAGATCTCTTCACAAAAGTCTAACATACCTAGTCTTATGGATAGTTTGAGTAATAGGAACTAATGAACCTTTTCTTTTACCTCAAAAGCACTCCCAAACAATATGTCAGATTCCCATATCCTTCTCCTTTGGGTCTACTCAATAAGCCAACCACTTCTTTGCAGGTTCTCTGAAAAGCCATTGTTGCTTTAGATCTGCTAGGAATACCAGAACCCAATACCTAGGAACCACCCTAAGTAGGGTAACCCCACTCAGAATCGGAATCTCTGGTCTCCAACACCCCCCTCCGCCTCTCTTACAGGGCCCGCACGTCTTCATATATATCAATCTCAGTTGCGTCCTATGACTACATTTCCACCGGATTGTAGGAGTTAGAATCGCACCATATATGTCGTCGCCGTCCATCTGACCGGATCACGTTCGCTGGGTGTATGTGAGGGCACCTTCGGCTAGGTCTGAGAAGTGGAACGGAGTGATTCCGTCAACTATATAGAGAGCTACTAGGCTTCAAAGACCTGACACCTTTGGCATGGTCTGTGGGTAACGGGACGCCTTTGCACAAAGAGATGGTATCAAATGGTAAAGAATCTCTACTAGAGACCAATACATTTACATCTACCAGAAGAGTCTAGAACTCCAAAAGACACTACCAAATAAGCCAACGAACTTCACAGGGTGTTGGAACTGGGTTTTGGAACAGATTGTAGACATGGGGTGATTCTCAATACTACAATAGTTACTGAAACCTACTATCCAGAGAGCAACCAAGGGTTGCCGACCTACGATGGTTGTAATGACGACCACCTTTGCAGATATAGCCGTGGATAAAACTGATCATTTTATCAATGGCGAAGACAATTGGAGCCAACTCAGTTCGACTTAAGAACTAGGCCATAAGTCTAAAGACTCCACTAATCGGGATATTACTTTTGGGGACAGCACACTTCCTAAGAAGAAATATTGTAATTACCAAAGAGGGTGTGATGGTTCTGAGGGTCCACAGGTGTTCGCAGCTTGGAAGATAACTCGACGTCGCGAATTATGATTGAACAAGTGCATAGTTGTATAATAAATAGATGTAGTCCACGAACACTCAAACGCGGATTATAAATATCGAAGTGCCTCCCAAAGCTTTAGACATCATCAAGCAATGGAGAAGAGATCTTAACAATATAATATTTGTTTCACGATTCTACCCTACTTTACCTATTCTACTTCGCTCCTAGAAGTCATAAACAAAACGAGCCAAGTCCGAGCC
>NW_003298835.1:169780-171875 GCF_000151645.1 Tuber melanosporum | reverse complement strand
CAATCAGGCATGATGCAATTCGGACTAGTTCATCAACTTGTATAATTGTGTGATACAGTTGACCACTCAAAATGGGGGTACGACCTGGGTGAAGGAGGTTTTCAAGAGATTGGCATTGCTATACTGGACAAGAAAGCTCTTAACTGTTGTCTATGGGTGTCTAATAATTTGAGCCACTAAGGCAATGTTCATAAGGTAGTAGAAATAGGCGATTAACATGCCCTTCACTGTGAGGCTTATTTCTCTCCGGGTGGTTTTAGGTGGAGGTCTTTTTTTTGTGGCATACTTTGTATTTCCAGAATGCTTAACTATTGGTAAAAGAGGTTAGAGGAAATTAATAAATTAATTAATTGGGTAAAGGAGGCTTCAGTGGGTGTAGATTTGTGAATCATCATGGTCACGATAGGGTGAAGAGTCACAATCAACTTTACACTTTGTTGAAAGGTAGTCTTTTGATGAGGTAGCTTAGTCATCTGAGGCCAGTTTCATGAACACTTCTCCCGATTAACTGTAGTTGTGTGATGAATAGATGTTATCCTCAAACACTTAGACGCGGAATATAAATATCGAAATGCCTCCTAAGTTTTAGATATTATCAAGCTATGGAGAAACAATCTTCACAATATAATATTGCTTTTACAATTGTATCTTTTTTAAGGAAATTTGATTGTCTCTCAGCAGTCATAAACGAAAAGAGTAAACCTGAGCCTTCCTAGAATATTTCTGTCTTCAGAAATCAATTTTAATTGTCCTAGACAATTCTGAAGTTTATCAGATCGCCCCATTCTAACAGCAATGTAGTGGTTTGTGGATTTTGTGTTCCTATTTCCCAAGTCAGCTTTTTTCATAGTCCTGATGTGAATATCATTCCACAATCTGTAACAATATTTTTTGGAAGGCCTTTGGGTCGAAAGGCCACTTGGAAGAATTTCTATACAAAATCCCTGATTGAGTATTGTTTCACACTGGAAAAACAAGACTCATTTTGGTCAGGCAATCTACCACGACTGGGATACTAGTGCATCCTTCCCATAGAGGAAGGTCTGTGATGAAATGGGTAGTAATTATTTCTGATAGTGTTTCATGAACTTCATTCGCTTTCAGTAATCCGCATGATCTATTGTTACCTGTTTTTATAGTTTGGCATATGTCACACCCTTTAACATATGTTTTGACATCTTCACCCACTCTGGATTAATAGAGTTACCTCATAATGAATTCCATGGTTTCAGCTGTTCCTCTATGTCCTGACTTTGGAATGTTGTGATCTTATCCCAAGAGGCTTGTTCTTATCTTTACTTCTTCTGTAATTTCTTGTTTTTCCTCATACCACATATTCCTATTCTTCCATTGGCATAAAGCCTCCTGCAATATTTTCATTTTTATTTTTTATTCCTCCAATACTTCTCTAATTGCTATAATTGTTTGGTTTTCTTCAATTGCCTTCTTGATTCTTTCTTTCTCATCTGTGGTGAATTTGCAAACTTGCATTACCTCAAAGAAAGCTTTTGGTAATAGTGTTCCTATTTTCTGTTTGATCCTTTCATCATCTTTTGTTTGCAGTTTGTCCATTGCGATCCTTGTAAGAACAGAGAGCTTTCATCTCTCTTTTCCTGGTCAGTATTCTATTTTAAACTTGTATTTGCTAAGGTGTTCTATCTATATTGTTTGGCAATTGATTAATTTTTTTGCGGTCAAGAATAGGACCAGATGTTTATCATTAGAAGAACTCCAACCAGATGGTTGTTATTCAGAATGCATGTTCTCTATTCCTTTCGTGCTTAAACTATTGCTAATTGTTCTTCCTTTACAATATCATCATTACATTGTATAGTGGTGATTGTCTTGGATCATTAAGACACTGCCCTCGATCTTACTTCTTTACATTGTTGTAACAGTATGCCTGAGCATACATACTTCGGTGTATCTCTATCACTCATCGTGCTTCAGTTTGGGTCAAAATTGACTAATACTGGTACACATGATAGATGAGTCCTTATACTATTGTATGTGTTTCGTTCTGTTTCCTGCGATCCTCATTTCACATGTTTCTGGGGAAGAGCGCTCCGTGTCAATGCCTTTGCTCCTTCCCACA